>NC_044979.1:89788708-90091156 GCF_008728515.1 Papio anubis | reverse complement strand
CTTCTGCCTGAAGAACTTCTTCCAACATTTTTTCACAAAGGCATTCTGCTTATGATGAATTTCTTTTTTTTCTAGGTACACTTTTTGAAGGATAATTTCACTGTATATGGAATTCTAGGTTGATTTTTTTCTTTCAATACTTTAAATATTTCAGTCCACTCTCTTCTTTCTTGCATAGTTTCTTTTGAAAAATCTACTGTTATTCTTATCCATATCTCTCTATAGGTAAGGTAATTTTCCCCCAGTATTCTCTATTTCAGTCTATGGCACCACAGTGTTACAGATGCCTGAAATCTAAGAGTTATGTATGATTTCTCTCCTTCTTTTATCGAATTATTCAGTGTATTCTGTTTAATTCTCTCTATTTACACTACATACTTTCAATCTTGTGCAAGTTACCATCCCTCGTATCAGGACTATAGCACTAGCCTTCTAAAATGGTCTCTTTGCTTTGGTTCTATCTTTTCTGTAACATATTGCTCATATAGCAGCCATAGTGATATTTTTAAAACATAAATTGGATCACATCATTATTTTGTTTAAAACTCTCCACTGTTTTACTATTGTATGTATTTATTATCATACTTATTCCTCTTGTTTATAAAGCCTTACACAATCTAGTCCTTGACCACCCTTTTAAATGTATTTCCCATCATTCTTTCCCTATAGCCACATAGTCCTTTTCTGCTCCTTTAGTCCACTAGTTTGTTTTTATGAGTGGACGAATTTTATATGGAATTGTCTTCTACTTGATGAACAAACGTCAGCCTCCATATTATCCTTAAAATCTCTGCTTAAATGCCATCTCTTCAGAGAGACCTTTCTTGACTCAAACTAATGTAGTCAGTCATATTCTATCACCGCACATTACTTTCATTCTCTGCTTAGCTTTTTCACTATGTGATATTTATCAAACTTCATGAGAGTAAAGAATATTTCTGTCTTGTCCACTGCTATATACTTAGCATAGAGAATGGTCTCTGGTCCATGGGAGTTGTTCCATAAGTTATTATTCAATAAATAAATGGGTAGCGAGAAGCAATATGAATTCATTCAAAAATTTATAAGGTCTATCAATATAAAGGGAGGAAATAAGAAAGAAATGTTTGAGCAGAAAACCCAAAATTTTACATACTTCACAGTTTTGCCTAAACCTAATCCTATGTTCTGTTGACATTTCTTTGTTACATGCAGCTTTCTGTTCTCTCTCTGTGCTCAGCCCATGTACACCTTCCTTTCAATTCCCAGTTCTGTCTAGATGACTCACAGCTTTGTCTTTGTATTTCTATCTCAGATCTCTCATCTAAGCTCTAAACCTCTAATATGTACCTGCCTACTTGGTGCTTCCTCTTGGATATCTCCAGCTTAATTCAGATCCAGCATGTCCCAAATATAGCCAGGATATATTCCTCTTGAATCTTGTTTTCTTCCTATTTCCACTGTCTCAATGACTAACACCATTTGTTATCCAATTATTTAAGACACAACCCCGAAATCTGTCTTGAAACTTCCTTATACCTAAAGTCACATCTATCAGGTCACCCTGACTACTCTTCCTAAACACATCCTGATTTTCTATTTTATCTCCAACTATACCTCCTTAAAAGTAATAGCTAAAATTAATAGAGTACCTTACTAATATATAAGCACTCTTCTAAAAGCTTTTCATATTTACTCACCCATTTAATTTTCTCAACTACCTCTGAGGTAAATTTTACTTTTATTACCATGTTACAAATAATGAATCTTGACATAGGAGGTTTTGCGAGTTACTACAAGGGAGCACAGAGAGGTACAAACCTGAGTAGACTGGTGTAAGTCTACATGTTTAAACTCTGAACTCTATTAGTCTGAGAACCTAGTCACCTCCAGCCTAAGCAAATACAGTAATCTTGGAAGGAGCATATACTTATTGGTTCTGGCTGCCATCATGTTGGATCTTCGATCTGCAGCCAGATTAAGGTTTTTAAGATACATGTCTGTTCATTGTAAGCCACTGATTAAAACATTGTAATAGCTTCCATTGCTTTTATTACAAAAGCAAATGTTCTTATTACTTTCAATGTTTCTCCTTTGGGGGAATCTTTTCAAGCCTTCATCACTAGATCAATGTTTCTGTAACACATATTGTTAAATTACAACCCCATCCTCTTCTGAGGATGAGTGGACAGTTTCTGTGCACACTGATCTCTTCCCACTTCAGGTGCCTGTGTCATTTTTTTGCTTATTTGTCTGAGGACTTGCTTGGGAACTACTGGGGCTTTTTAACCTATGAGCTGGACAACCTGAGGGTGCCTCGAATTCAGTGCCCCAGAGGCAAATCTTAACAAGTGAGAAAAAAGAATCAGTGGAAAACTATTCCATATTCCTCATATATTGGTAGGACAATGCTGATACGTGTTACAGAGAGTTCTTTAATGCTTTAAAGGGTCTTTAGCAGGAATGAATTCCTGCTGTCCATGGAAATAGCTCACTTTTAAGTAAATTGTTTTCTTCCCTAGATCACTTTCCTACTACCTCGCTTATGCTCTAGGGATAAATTCTCAAATCAACTTCCTTTATCTAATTTATTGTCTCAGGGGTAGCTTTTAGAGGTACCCAATGTATAGTATCTCCTTAGTTTACTCTCTCCTGCTACCATGTACCTCTGTTTCATAACATATTTAGAGTTTGCATTCACGTGGATGCACAGAAAAAAGTCTGAAATAGTGTTCAACAAATGACTAGTTTTCTGGGAATGGGATTTTCAATATATTTTTAAAAGCATTATAATGTTTAAAAGTAACATAATTTTTTCCAGGGCCATAAGAATTAATAAAATGGTACATTTTACTTTTCATTAAAAGAAAAACTTATACAGAAGGAAACTTCTAATATAAATAATTTCACCTTATATGACATTTTGATCATATTATTAATAATATACTGACAGAAGGAAATGGCTTATTTTGTTTAGTAGCAAAGATATCTAATTACAACAAATCTAAAGAAGGTCCCTTTACTAACTTTTGCATAGAGTTGTTAAGGAATAAAAAGTTTAAAAACCCAAGGGGCTAAGGAGTTAGTATTTTTTCATACATGTTAATTTTTCTTAAAATATATTTTGAATGTAATTTGGTCCCCATTATAAAGTCTAAATTAGAAAGGAACTAATTATCTTTGTGTATATATTTCATAGTAAAGCCATGAGCATTTTATGCCTACTTTTTAGCTGCTATAAACAAACATTTTAATGAGGAAGGAATGCAGCTAAATTTAGATAAAGTGGTATTAAAGTGTGGCCCTAAAGCTAATATGAGATTAGTGGTTTTTCCTGCCTTTTTTTTTTTTTTTTACGGACTGAAGCTAAAGTAAAAATAGAAATAAAAAAAAAAATCTAATCCTGTGAGTATGACCTAAACAGAACTCAGACTATCATTTTGGCTAAAGTATCTCTGTGGGGCAATTTTCTTTTCAATACCGATAAGACTGTCACGAAGAAATCCCTGCTTTTCAAAATAAAATATTTCAAGGCAATAGGGTCGATGTGAGCTTCAGAGAAAAAGTATTTAGGGATCATAAATTTAAAAAATGGCTTTTTAGTTAGTGGAAAATACAAGCTATCTTTGGCTAATAAAGTGTTTCACTGAAGTCATGAAACAAGTTTGACCTCAATTTGTTTTGATCCTAAAAAATTAATTTATAATAAATTACCAAGAATAATATTATATACTATCAAAATACAAGGTACATGAACAATCTCTGGAGTCAGAATATATGGACCTAGTAATAAATAAACTACATTTTTCTTCTATTTAAGTTTTAAAAATTAAAATCATAATTTATGTTGGAAGGGTGGGACAATGAGGACATTTATGCACTGCTGGGGCCTTGTAAAATGAGAAGACATTAATGTGCATTGCCTTCCACTTAGAAGTATGTATACTACAAAGGACAAATGAACAAATGTCTAAGGACTTAGACATAAGAATATTCCCATAGCGTAGCTTATTACAACCAGAATATTTTTTTAAAGAAAATAACATAAATGTTCAACCATAGAAGAAAAGTTAAGTATATAATGATGAAAGGTTTTCTAGCCTTTAGAGATAATAACAAACAAATATTCATTGAGAGAAATATGTTCTTAATTTGTTGTTGAGTGAAAACAAGTAATTTTGGGCTTCTGGTTTCCGGTCTAGCATGTAAAGAGTTTGGAAGTTACAAATTTATCCCAACAACAAGTAAAAACCCCGAACAAAATAAACAATCAGTAACTCCTCTTAGATCATCAGAAACGTGAAGTCGTAGGGTAATCTATTAACACCCAGAATGGAGAGACAGGCAAATACAGAGCATCACAAGCTCAGAAACACATGATCAGAAATCTCCATGGAAATTAGTACTTATAAATGAACTGTAATTGAGTAACTATTGGAGGCTCAGTATGAACCAGTCTGAGAGTTAAAAATCTTCAGGGAGGTTAAGCCGCAGGCAGATCCCCACACCTTTCTGAGTCTTACCTACAGGAACTTTACCAGGTTCTCATAGTAAGTATCTGAGAAAAATCTCCTAGGGCTTCCAATGAAGGAGGGGAAAAATAAACATTTTGAATACACAACAGCATTCTGTCCTTTAAAGAGGACTGCACTCTAGAGAAACTATTTCACCAGAGCCTAACCTGCTGTTTTCTTGTTTGGCTTTGTTATTTTGTTTTGTTTGTTTTTCAGAGTCTAACTTACCTGGGGGAAGGGAAATACCCAACTCCAGTACCAATTCTGTCTCACTTAAGGTTAAAAAAGGTTTTTTTTGAGAATCGCTGGCAAAGTTCACAGTCCAGAAGCACAGGTGTACCCAAACCCTGAGATGGATTTATAAATTATAAGAATGCTTTATTTTCCCCCACAGAAACAAAAGCACAACATACCAAAAGTAATGAAATGAAGCAAAAGCAGTACCAGGAGGGCAGTTGATAGTAATAAATGACTATATTATAAAGAGGAAAGATATTAATTAACAACTTAACTTTATACATCAAGGAACACTCAAATGCATTTTATGAGACCAGCATTACCTTTATACCAATGCCAGACAAAGGCATCACAAAAAAGAAAACAAAGCCAAGCTCCTTGGTGAATTTGGATACGAAAATCCTCAATAAAATACTAGCAAACTGAGTCCAACACAACATTAAGAGAATCATACACTATGATTAAGTGGGATTTATACCTGATATATAAGGATGGTTCAACTTTTTAAAATTAATGTATGTTATTATACAATATCAATATAGCACATTACAGAATAAAAAATAAAAATTACAGTATCATAAATGCAGAAAAGGCATTTATCAAAATTAATTATGCTTTCATGATAGAAATTCTGAACACATTAGGAAAAGTAAGAAATTATCTCAACATAATAAAGGTCAAATGTGATAAGCCCACAGCCAACATCATACTTGACAGTGAAAAATTAAAAGTTTTTCCTCTAATATCAAGAACAAGACAAGGATGCCCACTTTCACCATTTCTATTAAACATAGTACTGGAAGTCCTAGCCAGAGCAAGTAGGCAAGAAAAAGAAGCAAAAGACAGTCAAATAAGAAAGAAAAAGTAAAATGTTCCCTAGTGTAGATGGCATAATCTGTTAACTTTTGGAAACCGTTAGAAAAATTGAGTGAATTCAGTAGAGCTGTAGGATACAAAATCAACTTACAAAAATCAGTTGCACTTCTATATACTAACAATGAACTGTCTGAAGAGGGAACTATGAAAATCCCATTTAAAATAACCCCAAAAAGAACAAAATAGGAATAAACTTCAGTAAGGAGGTGAAAGACTTTTATACTGAAACCTACAAAACATTGATAAAATAAATTAAACAAGAAGAAAAAAAATGTGAAGACGTTCCATCTTCATGGATTGAACAACATGATATTGTTAAAATGTCCACACCACCCAAAGTAATCTCTACCAAATCCCAATGGTAATTTTTTTACAGATATAGAAACAATTCTAAAATTCACATGCAACCACAAAAGTCTGAATAGCTAAATAAATCTTGAGCAAAAAGAATAAAACAGGCCAGGCGTGGTGACTCACGCCTGCAATCCCAGCACTTCGGGAGGCCGAGGCGGGCGGATCACGAGGTTAGGAGATCGAGACCATCCTGGCTAACACGGTGAAACCCCGTCTCTACTAGAAATAGAAAACATTAGCTGGGTGTGGTGGCAGGCGCCTGTGGTCCCAGCTACTTGAGAGGCGAGGCAAGAGAATGGCATGAACCCAAGAGGCAGAGCTTGCAGTGAGCAGAGATCATGCCACTGCACTCCAGCCTGGGCAACAGAGCGAGATGCCGAGAGAGAATAAAACCATAGACACCATATTTTCTGATTTCAAAATATATTACAAAGTTACAGTAATCTAAAGAGAATGCACTGGCATAAAGATGGACATATAAACCAATGGAAAAGCATACAGAGCCTAGAAACAAATCTACACATTTACAGTCACCTGACTTTCCACAAAGGTGCCAAAATACACAATGAAAAACAGAATATCTCTTCCATAAATGGTATTGAGAAAACTGGAATCCACATGCAAAAGAATGAAATTGGACCTTTATATCACACCATACACAAAAATTTATTCGAAATAGATTGAAGACCTAAATGTAAGATCCCAAACTTTAAAGTTCATAGAAGTAAGAATGGACTAAGGACTCAAATAGACATTTCTCCAGAAAGACATGTAAATGCCCAAGAAGTAGATGAAAAAATACTCAATGTTTCTGATCTTCATGTAAATGCAAATCAAAACCATGATGAGTTGTTATATCAAACCTACCAGGATGACTATTACTTAAAAAAAAAAAAAAAAGAAGAAGAAGAAACAATATCAGGGAAAGAAATTGGTACCCTTGCATACAATGGGAATGCAAAACTGTGCAGCTGCTATAAACAGCAGTATGAAGTTTCCTCAAAAATTTAATAATAGAACTGCTACATGATCCAGCAATCCCATTCTGGATCTGAAATCATGATCTTTTAGATATATTAGCACTTCTGTGTTCATTGTTGCACTATTCTTCACAGCTTAGAAATAAAAATAGTCTAAATGCCACCAGCAGATGAATGGATACAGAAAATGTGATATATACATACAATGGAATCCTATACTCAGCCTTTTAAAATAAAGAAATTCTGCAATATGTAACAAAATGGATGCATCCTAAAGACATTATATTAAGTAAAATAAGCCAGTAACAAAAAGACAAATAATGCATGATTCCGTTTATATAACGTATCTAAAATAGTTACATTCATTGAATCAAAGTGTTGAATAGTGGTAACCAGGGGCTGGAGGATGGAGAAATGGAGTTTTAAATCAACAGATATAAGCTTTCACTCAAGCAACATAAATAAGCCTAGAGATCTACTCTAAACATTGTACCTACAGTCAAAAATAATGTATTGTACACTTAAAAATTGTTAGAAGAACAGATCTCATGTTAAGCGTTATTTTACAATTTTAAAAAATGAAGGAGAAATAAAACCCTTTTCAGACAAATAAATATTGAATAAATTTGTTGCCAGTAGACTTGCCTTGCCAGAATTGTTAAAAGAAATTCTTTGAAAAGAAGAAAAATGATATAGGTCAGAAACACATATGTACATAAAAAAGGAAGAGCATTAGAGAAGGAATAAGTGAAGGTAAACAAAAACTTTCATTTTTCTTATTCTTAGTTGATCTAACAGATAAAATTTTATTCATAAAAGTAATAGCAACAACATATTTCATTATATATGCTTACATATATATATATATATAGTGTGTGTGTGTGTGTGTGTCTGCATTAGTTCGTTCTTGCACTGTTACAAATAAATACCTGAAACTGGGTAATTTATAAAGGAAGGAGGTTTAACTTGCTTATAGTTCTGCAGGCTGTACAGGCTTCTGCTTCTGAGGAGGCCTCAGGAAACTTACAAGCATGATGGATGATGAAGGGGAAGCTGGCACGTCTTACCTGGCAGGAGCAGGAGGAGGAGAGAGAAGGGGGAGGTGCTACACACTTTTAAACAACCAGATCTCATAAGAACTCACTCACTATCATGAGAAAAGCATGGAGAAATCGGGCTCCATGAGCCGATCACCTCCCACCGGGTCCTTCCTTCAACATTGGGGATTACAATTCCACATGAGATTTGGGTGGGGACACAAATTCAAACCATATCAGTATCTAAGAACACTATATATGCTTAGATACAAATGAAATGAATGACAGCTATGATACAATAAATGAGAGGAAGGAATTTTAATTATTTTTTAAAATATAAGGTATTCACACTACCTGTGAAGCAATAGCATGTTATTTGAAAGTGGGTTTGCATTAGCGGTAAGGGTATGTTGCAAACATTAGAGAAATTACTTCCATATAGCAAAAATAAATGGATTGAAAAAGATATTTCTATTTTTCTACCTTAGGAAGCTAGAAAGAGTAAATAAAATCAAAAGTAAGCAGAAGAAAAGAAATAATAAAAATTAGAGCAGAAATCAATGAAATTAAAAACAGGAAATCAATAGAGAAAACCAAAAGATGGTTCTTTGAAAAGATGAAAAAATTGAAAAGCTAAGAATAGAGATGATACCAATTACTAACATTAGAAATAAAAGTACTGGGAAAACTTAGATAAAATAGACCAATTCCTTAAAAGACACAATTTCTCAATAAATACATAGTTATTTCTTGTTACAAAGGAAAATAGGCTTACAAAAGAAATTTAAGGGATAGGCATGTATCTATTAAAAATCAAATCAGGGGAGGTGGAAGAAGATGGCAGAGTAGAAGTTTCCACTGATTGTTCCCCTCTCAAGGATGCCAACTTAACAACTATCTACAAAGAAAAAGACACCATCAAGAACCAAAAATCAGGTGAGCACGCACAGTATCTGGTTTTACCTTCATGTTGTTGAGAGAGGCACTGAAGAGGGAAAAAGCAGTCCTGAATCGCCAACGCCACTCCTCCCCCATGACTGGCCGTGGTGGTCTGGGCCTCAGGAGAGCATCTCTGGGTGCTGGAGGAGGGAGAACATAGCAATTGTGAGGCACTGACTCAGTGCTATCCAATTACAGCAGAAAGGAAAACCTGGTCAAACTCAGCGGACACCTGCCCATGGAGGGAGCATTTAAATCAGCTCTAGTCAGAGGATAATCACCTCCCCCAGCAGTCTGAACTTGAGTTCCTGCAAACCTTACCACTGAGGGCTACAGTGCTCTCTGTCTCCAACTAAACATGAAAGGCAGTCTAGGCCGTAAGGACTGAAACCCTTAGGTGAGTGCTAGCGCTAAACAAGGCCCAAGGACAGTGGACTGAGGGGGCGGGGCACAGGACATACTGAGATACTCCACCTGCTGGAGCAGCCAAGGGAGTACTGGCATCACCATTCCCTAATCCCAGTCTGCACAGCTTTTGGATCCCAAAGAGACCGCTTCCTTCTGTTTGAGGAGAGGAGACGGAAGAGGGGGAAGGACTTTGACTTGCCTATTGAATACCAGCTCGGCCATGGAAAGATAGGGCACAGATCAGAATCATGAGGTCCTTGGCGCAGGCTCTAGCTCCCGGATAATATTTCTAGACACACCTTGGGCCAGAAAGGAACCCGCTGCCTTGAAGGAAAGGACTCAGTGCTGGTAGCATTCATCACCTAGTAACTAAAGAGCCTTTGGGCCCAGAATAACCATCAGTGATACCCAGGTACTATGTCGAGGGTCATGAGTGAGCCTCTGAGACACGCCGGCCTCAGTTCATACTCATCACATTACAAGCTATGGTGGCTACGGGACACAACCACTTCTGCTTGAGAAAAGCAGAGGGAAAAGTAAAGGGGACTTTATCTTGTACCTTAGATGCCAGCATAGCCACAGAGGGTTAGAACACAAAGAAGGCTCTTGGGGTCCCTGATTCTAGCACTTTACTCTTAGATGGCATTTCTGGACCTGCCCTGGGCTAGAGGGGAGCCCACTGCCTTAAGGGAGAGTCCCAGGTCAGGCAGCATTCACCACAAGCTAACTTAAGAGCCCTTGGGCTTTAAGGGAAAGTTGGCGGTAGTCTGGCAGTATGCCTTGAGGCCAGGGGTGGCTACAGGGTGAGGTGCCTCTGCCTTTGGAAAGAAGAGGGAAGAGTAGGAAGAACTGTGTCTTGTGGTTTGACTGCCTGCTCAGCCACAGTACAATAGAACACCAGGTAGACTTCTAAGGTTTTAGACTTTAGTCTCTTAATGCTGGATTGCACAGACTCATCTGGAGTCTGGGGGATTTCATCACCCTGAAGAGCAGGTTACAGGCCTATCTGGCTTTGCCTCATGCTGATTGTAGAGCTCCAGATACTACAGCAAACATAGGCAGCAGTCAGCGAGTGGTTACAGCAGGCCTTGGGTGAGACCCAGTGCTGTGCTGCCTTCAGGTCTAACCCTGCACAGTCATAGTGCTGGTGGCCACAGGGGTGCTTGTATCACTCCACCCCCAGTTCTACGTGGTTCTTAACACAGAGATAGAGACTCTGTATGTTTGGGAGAATGTAAAGGAAGAGAACAAGACTCTCTACCTGACAATCCAGAGAATTCTCCCAGATCTTGTTCAAGACATCAGGGTGGTACCTCTGTGAGTCTGTAAGAACCACAGTATTAGTGGGCTTGGGGTGCCCCCTAAAGGAGATACGGCTTAGATCACAACACCCAAGTCCTTTCAAATATCTGGAAAGCTTTCCCAAGAAGAATGGCTACAAATGAGCCCAAACAGTGAAGACTACAATAAATACCTAACTCTTCGATGCCAAGGCAAAGAAGAACATCTACTTGCATCAGCACCATCTAGGAAAATACAGTCTCACCAAATGAACTAAATATGACATCAAGAACCAATCCTGGAGAAACAAAGATATGTGACCCTTCAGATAGAGAATTCAAAATTCCTGTGTTGAGGAAACTAAAAAAAAAGTCATGAAGTCATGATAACACATAGAAGGGATTCAGAATTCTATCAGATAAATTTAACAAAGAGATTGAAATAATTTAGAAGAATCAAGCAAAAATTCTGGAGCTGATAAATGCAATTGGCACATGGAAGAATGTATCAGAGTCCTTTAATAGCAGAATTGATCAAACAGAAGAAAAAACTAATGAGCTTGAAGACAGGCCATGTGAAAATACACTGTCAGAGGAGACAAAAGAAAAAAGAATAAAACACAATGAAGCATTGCTACAGGATCTTAAAAATAGCCTCAAAAGGACAAATCTGTTATTGGCCTTTAAAAGGATGTAGAGAAAGACGCAGGGGTATGAAGTTTATTCAAAGGGATAATGACACAGAACATCTCAAACCTAAAGAAAGATATCATATCCAAGTACAAGAAGGTCATAGAACACCAATAAGACAACCCAAAGAACACTACCTCAAGGCATTTAATAATCAAACTCCCAAAGGTCAAGAATAAAGAAAGGATCCTAAAAGCAGCAAGAGAAAAGAAACAAATAACATACAATGGTGATCCAATACATCTGGCAGCAGACTTTTCAGTGGAAACCTTACAGGCCAAGAGACAGTGAAATAACATATTTAAAGTGCTGAAAGAAAAAAACTTTCACCATAGAATAGTATATCTAGTGAATATATTCTTCAAACATGAAGGAGAAATAGAGACGTTCCCAGACAAACAAAAGCTGAGGGATTTCATTAATACCAGATCTGTACTACAGGAAATGCTAAAGGGAGTACTTTAATCAGAAAGAAAGGATGCTAATGAGCAAAAAGAAATCATCTGAAGATACAAATGTCTTGAGGCAAATGATAATAGAAACAATATATGAAAACCTATGGGATACAGCAAAAACAATATTCAGAAGGAAGTTTATAGCTATAAATGTCTACATCAAAAAAGTAGAAAAACTTCAAATAAAAAAATCTAATGATACATCTTAAGAAACTAGAAAGCAAGAGCACATCAGACCCAAAATTAGTAGAGAAAAGATTGGAGAAGAAATAAATGAAATTGAAATAAAAAACATATAAAAGATCAGTGCAACAAAAAGTTGGTTTTCTGAGAAGTTAAACAAAATTGACAAACCTATAGCCAGGCTAAGAAAAAAAAAAAAAGAGAGAAGATACAAATAAATAAAATCAGAGATTAAAAAGGAGATATTATAGCTAATGCTGCAGAAATTCTAAAGATAATCAATGTCTACTATGAGCCACTATTTGCCAATAAATTAGAATATCTAGAAGAAATGGACAAATTCCTAGATACATACAACCTACCAAGATTGAACCAGGAAGAAATTCAAAACCTGAAGAGACCAATAACAAGTAACAAGATCTAAGCTATAATAAAAAGACTTCCGATGCAGCAAAGCCTGGGGTCCCATGGCTTTACTGCTGATTTCTACCAAACATTTAAACAATTAATACCAATCCTATCAAACTGTTCTTAAAATTAAGGAGGAGGAAATATGTCTAAACTCATTCTACGAGGTCAGTATTACCCTGATACCAAAACCAAAGACACATCAGAAAAAGAAAACTACAGGCCAGTGTCTCTGATGAACATTGATGCAAAAATCCTCAACAAAACAGTAGCAAACCAAATTCAACAATGCATTCAAAAGATCATTCATTGTGACCAAGTGGGATTTATCCCTGGGGTGCAGGGAGAAACAAACCACACCAATCAATCAATGTGTACATCATATCAACAGAATGAAGGATAAAAACAATATGATCATTTCAATCGATGCTGAAAAAAGCATTTGATAAAATACAACATCCCTTCATGACAAAAACCCTTAAAAAACTATTAGAGATGGAGCCTACCTCAAAATAATAAAAGCCATACATGACAGACTCACAGATAGTATCATACTGAATGGGGAAAAACTGAAAGCCTTTTTTCTAAGATCAGGAACGTGATAAGGATGCCTACTGTCACCACTGTTATTCAACATAGTACTTGAGGTCTTAGCTAGAGCAATCAGACAAGAGAAAGATATAAAAGGCATTCAAAATGGAAAGGAAGAAGTCAAATGACCCTTATTTGCAGATGATATGATCTTATATTTAGAAAATCCTAAAGACTCCACAGGAAACCTTTTAAAACTGATAAAAGTTTTATCAGCCAGGTGCAGTGGCTAACGTCTGTAATGCCAGTACTTTGGGAGGCCTAGGCAGGTGGATCACCTTATGTCAGGAATTCGAGACCAGCGTAGCTGATGTGGTGAAACCCCCTCTGTACTAAAAATACAAAAATTAGCTACGCGTGGTGGTTTTTGCCTGTAATCCCAGCTGCTCAGGAGGCTGAGGCAGTAGAATTGCTTGAACTCAGGAGGTGGAGGTTGCAGTGAGCTGAGATCATGCCACTGCACTCCAGCCTGGGCGACAGAGTGAGATTCCGTCTCAAAACAAACCAAAAAAAAAACAAAAAAAACCCAAAAAAACCTGATAGATTCAGTAAAGTTGCATACACAAAATCAACAAAAAATCATTAGCATTTCAATATGACAACAATGAACAACTTGAAAAAGAAATACAAATATAATCCCATTTATAATAGCCATGCAAAAAATGAAATACTTAATAATTAACTTAAAGAAATAAAAGATCTCTATAATGAAAAATATAAAACACTGATGAAAGAAATTGAAGAAGACACCAAAAACTGAAAAAATATTCCATGTTCATGGATTGTAAAATTAATATTGTTAAATATCCTTATTACCCAAAGCAATCCACAGATTCAATGCAATCCCTATCAAAATACTAATGACATTCTTGACAGAAATTTTAAAAAGAACACTAAAATTTATATGGAATGACAAAGAGGCCCAGAAGAGCCAAAGCCATCCTAAGCAAAAAGAACAAAACTGGAGGAACTATATTACCTGACTTCAAATTATAGTACAGAGCTATAGTAACCAAAAGAACATGGTACAAGCATAAAAGCAGACACATAAACCAATGGAACAGAATAGAGACCCCAGAAATAAATCCACACCGCCTACAGTGAACTCATTTTCAACAAAGGTGCGAAGAACATACACTGGGAAAAAGATAGTCTCTTCAATAAATTGTTCTGGAAAAACTGGACATCCGTATGCAGAAGTATGAAACGAGATCCCTATCTCTCGCTATATGCAAAAATCAAATTAAAGTGAATTAAAGACTTAAATCTAAGATTTCAATCTATAAAACTATGACAAGAAAACATTGGGAAAAATCTCCAGGACATTAGTCGGGGCAAAAATTTCTTGAGCAATACCCAAAAAGCACAGGCAACCAAAACAAAAATGGGCAAATAGGATCACATCAAGCTAAAAAGATTCTGCACAGCAAAAGGTACCGTCAACAAAATGAAGAGACAACTCACAGAATGGGAGAAAATATTTGCAAACTACCCATCTGACAAAAGATTAATAACCAGAATATATAAGAAGCTCAAAAAACTCTGTAGGAAAAAATCGAATAATTGGATCAAAAAATGGGCAAAATATTTGAATAGACATTTCTCAAAAGAAGACATACAAATGGCAAAGAAGCATATGCAAAGGTGCTCAGCACCATGGATCATCAGAGATATGCAAATCAAAACTATAGTGAGCTATCATTTCACCCTAGTTAAAATAGCTTATATCCAACAAACAGGCAATAACAAAGGCTGACAAGGATGTGAAGAAAAGGAAACTATAGTACACTGTTGGTGGGAAGGCACAACCATTATGGAGAACAGTTTAGAGGTTCCTCAAGAAACTAAAAATTGAGCTACCATATAATCCAACAATCTCACTGCTGGGTATATACCCAAAAGAAAGGAAATCAATATATTGAAGAGATATCTGCACGCCTATGTTTGTTGCAGCACTGTTTACAATAGCTAATAAGAGGAAGCAACCTAAATGTCCATCAAAAGATACATGGATAAAGAAAATGTGGTACATATATACAATGGAGTACCATTCAGTCATAAAAATGAATGAGACCTAGTCATTTGCAACAGCATAGGTGGAACTATGGATCATTATGTTAAGTGAAACAAGCCATGTACAGAAAGGAAAACACTTCATTTTCTCATTTATTTATGGGAGCTGAAAACCAAAACAGTTGAACTCATGAACATAGAGAGTAGAAGAATGGTTACCAGGGGCTGAGAAGGGTAATTAGGAGTTATTAATAGTGGGGAAATGGGGATGGTTAATGGATAAAATACAAAATATTGTTAGAAACAATTGAATAATACCTACTATTTGACAGCACAATGGGGTAACTATAGTCAGTAATAATTGTACACTTCAAAATAACTTAAATAGAGTAGTTGGATTGTTTATTACTCAAGGATAAATGCTTGAGGGGATGGATACCCCATTCTCCATGATGTGCTTATTTCACATTGCATGCCTATATCAAAACATCTCATGTACCCCATAAATATATACATCTACTATGTACCAAAAAAATTAAAAATAAAAATTTAAAACCAAAACAAAAAAATTCAGACCAATAATTAATAACAATCCAAAACAGAAAACACCAAGTCCAGATGGATTCACCAGTGAATTCCTTTATATTTAAGTTCTGGGGTACACGTGGAGAACATGCAGGTTTGTTACATAGGTATATATGTGCCATGGTGATTTGCTGCACCCATCAACCCATCATCTACATTAGGTATTTCTCTTAATGCTATCCCTCTCCTAGCCCCCCAGCCCCAACAGGCCATGGTGTGTGGTGTTCTCCTTCCTGTTTCCATGTCTTCTCATTGTTCGACTCCCACTTATTAGTGAGAACATGCGGTGTTTGGTTTTCTGTTCTTGTGTTAGTTTGCTGAGAATGATGGTTTTCAGTGTCATCCATGTCCCTGCAAAGGACATGAACTCATTATTTTTTATGGCTTCATAGTATTCTGTGGTGTATATGTGCCACATTTTCTTTATCCAATCTATCATTGATGGTCATTTGGGTTGGTTCCAAGCCTTTGCTGTTAACAGTGCCACAATAAACATATGTGTGCATGTATGATATATGTTTTCCATATGTATTTCATATGTTTGTTGGCTACATAAATGTCTTGTTTTGAGAAGTGTCTGTTCACATCCTGTGCCCAATTTTTGATGGGATTGTTTTTTTCTTGTAAATTTGTTTAAGTTCTTTGTAGATTCTGGATATTAGCCCTTTGTCAGATGGATAGATTGCAAAAATTTTCTCACATTCTATAGGTTGCCTGTTCACTCTGATATAGTTCCTTTTGCTGTGCAGAAGCTCTTTAGTTTAATTAGATCCCATTTGTCAGTTTTGGCCTTTGTTGCCATTGCTTTTGGTGTTTTAGTCATGAAGTCCTTGCCCATGCCTATGTCCTGAATGGTATTGCCTAGGTTTTCTTCTAGGGTTTTTATGGTTTTAGGTCTAACACTTAAGTCTTTAATCCATCTTGAGTGAATTTTTGTATAAGGTGTAATGAAGGGATTCAGTTTCAGCTTTCTGCATATGGCTAGCCAGTTTTCCCAATACTATTTATTAAATAGGGAATCCTTTCATCATTGCTTGTTTTTGTCAGGTTTCTCAAATATCAGGTGGTTGTAGATGTGTGGTGTTATTTCTGAGGCCTCTGAAAATTCTCAATAAAATACTGGCAAACCAAATCCAGCAGCACATCAAAAAGCTTATCCAGCATGATCAAGTCGGCTTCATCCCTGGGATGTAAGGCTGGTTCAACATACACAAATCAATAAATGTAATCTGTCACATAAAAAGAACCAATGACAAAAACCACATGATTATCTCAATAGATGCAGAAAAGGCCTTTGACAAAATTCAACAGCCCTTCATGCTAAAAACTCTCAATAAACTAGGCATTGATGGAAAGTATCTCAAAATAATAAGAGCTATTTACGACAAACCCACATCCTATATCATACTGAATGGGCAAAAACTGGAAGCATTCCCTTTGAAAACTGGCACAAGAAAAGGATGACCTCTGTCACCACTCCTATTCAACATAGTATTGGAAGTTCTGGCCAGGACAATCAGGCAAGAGAAAGAAATAAAGTGTATTCAATTAGGAAAAGAGGAAGTCAAATTGTCTCTGTTTGCAGATGACATGATTGCATATTTAGAAAACCCCATCGTCTCAGTCCAAAATCTCCTTAAGCTGATAAGCAACTTCAACAAAGTCTCAGGATACAAAATCAAGGTGCAAAAATCACAAGCATTCCTATACACCAATAACAGTCAAACAGAGAGCCAAATCATGAGTGAACTCCCATTCACAATTACTACCAAGAGAATAAAATACCTAGGAATACAACTGACAAGGGATGTGAAGAACCTCTTCAAGGAGAACAACAGACCACTGCTCAAGCAAGTAAGAGAGGACACAAACAAATGGAAAAGCATTCCTTGCTCATGGATAGGAAAAATCAATATTGTGAAAACGGCCTTACTGCTCAAAGTAATTTATAGATTCAGTGCTATCCCCTTCAAACTGCCGTTAACTTTCCTCGCAGAATTTGAAAAAATTACTTTACATTTCATATGTTACCAGTGAATTCTACCATACATCTGAGGAGGAAATTGTATCAGTTCTCTACAATCTCTTCTTAAAGATAGACGGAGAAGGAATACTTCTTAGCTTATTCTGTGAGGTCAACATTATGCTAATACCAAAACCAGCCAAAGATGTTACAAGAAAACTACAGACCAATAGTTCTCATAAATATAGATGTAAAGTCCTCAACAAAATAATAACAAAAACAAAATTGAATCTAACAATGCATAAAAATAATTATATGGTATTACCAGGAAATTTATCTCAAATATACAAGGCTCATTTAACATTGAAAAATTAATTAAGGTAATTTATCATATTACCAGGTTAAAAACCACATGATCATATCAATAAATGCAGAAAAAAATTTGATGAAAATCTAACACCCATTCAAAACCGAGAGTTTTTGCTGAGACACAAAAAACTCAGCAAACTAGGAATAGAGGAAAACTTTATTAACTGGATAAATAATATATACACAAAAATATCTTATACTAACATAATACTTAATAGTGAAAATCTAGACACTTTCCTGCAAAAATAAGGAAAAACAAAAAGGAGTTCCTCTTAACATTCTTTTTCAAGATCATATTGATAGTCTGAGCTAATGCAATACTTTTTTTTTATAAAAAGAAAAAAAAATAGGCATATTGGGAAGGATGAAATAAAACTGTGTTTATTTTCAAATGATGTAATTATCTATGTGGAAAAACCAAAAGAATTAACTATTTTTTTCTGAAATTAATAAGTGATTATAGCAAGGTTGCATGATACAAGGTTAATATTACAAAGTTCATCATTTGTCTATATACCAGGAATAAGTAAGTGGAATTTGAAATTAAAAACATTATACCATTTACATTAGCACTCCCTCCAACAGTGAAATACTTAGTATAGATCTAACAAAATATGTACAAGATTTATATAAACAAAACTACAAAACTCTAATAATAAATATCAAAGAACTAAATAAATGGAGAGATATTTCATGTTTGTGGATAGGAAGGTTCAGCATTATCAAGATGTCCATTCTTCTCAACTTGATATACAGATACAACACAATCCCAATCAAAATCTCAGTAAGTTCTTATGTGAACAAACTGATTCAAAAATGTGTATGGACAGACAAGAGAACCAGAATAGCCAATTCCATATTGAAGGAGAAGAACAAAGTTAAACGACTAACACTATTGATTTCAAGACTTACTATAAAGCTACAGTCATCAAAATGTGTGGTACTGGTGAAAGAATAGACAAATAGATCAATGGAACAAAATAGAAAGCCCTAAAATAGATCCACATAAATATAGTCAACTGATCTTCAACAAAGAAGCAAAGATGATACAATGGAGCAAAAATAGTCTTTTCCACAAACAGTGCTAGGACAATTAGACATTTGCATGCAAAAAAAAAAAAAAAAAAAGAATCTAGACATAGACTTTACACCTTTCACAAAAATTAGGATGGATTGCATATGTAAATACTGTAAATGCAAAACTATTATAAAAAATATACAGAAAACTCTTAAACTCAATAACAAGAAAATTAAAAACACAATTTAAAAGGAGCCAAGATCTTTATACCTCACCAAAGAAGATATATGGATGGCAAATAAACATACGAAAATATGTTCCACATTATATGTCATAAGAGAAATGCAATTTAAAACAACAATGAGAAACCACTACACATCTACTAGAACGGCCAAAATCCAGAACGCTAACACCAAATGCTGGTGAAGATGTGAAGCAATGGAAACTCTTAGTCATTCCTAATGATATGGTATATCCATTTCGGTCTCAGTCATTGCTGGTGATATGGTAGAGTCATTTTGAAGACGGTTTGGTGATTTCTTACAAAACTAAACATACTCTTAGCATACAACCCAGCAGTCATGCTTCTTGGTATTTATCCAAAGGAGTTGGAAACATATGTTCACACAAAATCCTGCACATGGATGTTTATAGCAGCTTTCTTCATAATTACCCAAATTTGGAAGCAACAAAGATGTCCTGCAGTAGGTAAATGGATAAATAAACTGTAATACATCCAGACAATGGAATGTTATTCTTCACTAAAAAGAAATGAGCTATCAGGACGGGCACGGTGGCTCATGCCTGTAATCCCAGCACTGTGGGAGGCTGAGGCAGGCGGATCACAAGCTCAGGAGATCAAGACCAGCCTGGCTAACACAGTGAAACCACCCCCCCCCACCAACTTAAAATACAAAAAATTAACCGGGTGTGGTGGCACGTGCCTGTAGTCCCAGCTACTCGGGAGCCTGAGGCAGGAGAATCACTTGAACCCGGGAGATGGAAGTTGCAGTATGCCGAGATTGCGGCCACTGCACTCCAGCCTGGATGACAGAGCAAAACTCCATCTCAAAAAAAAAAAAAAAAAAAAAAAGAAAGAAAAGAAAAGAAAAGAAAAAAACATAAAGAAATGAGCTATCAAGCCATGAAAAGACAAACAGGTAGCTTAAATGCACATTACTTAGTAAAAGAAGCCAATCTGTAAAGGCTACATACTATATGATTTCAAAATATGGCATTCTGGAAAAAACAAAACTATGGATATAGTAAAAAAGATCATTGATTTCCAAGAGTTAGGGAGGCAGGAGGAAAGAATAGTTGAAGCACAGAAGATTTTTAGGGAAGTGAAACTATTTTGTATGATACTACAATGGTGGCTACATATCATTTTTCATTTGTCAAAATCCAGAGAATATATACCACCCAAAGTGAACCCTGAAATAAACTATGGATGTTAATTGATAATGATGTGTTAATGCAAGTTCATCAATTGTAAAAAGTATACCACTCTGGTGTGGTATGGGATGTTCAACATAAATCCGTTTTAGTGGAAATAGCAAGCAGGTGAAGGAGAACGGCTGTAACAGGACCATTATTTTTTTTTTTTTTAAAAAGTTCTTGGAGTCTTGGTGACAAAATAAGAAATTAAGCAGAGCTTCTCAAACTGCATCACACTTCTCTTTCCACCTAAACACTACCTATTTCTGACAAAAGATATAGATATAGGGTTTTTTGTTTGTTTGTAAAAATTTTAATATACTCCTTCAGTTGTATTAAAGAATAGTTCAAAGGGGGATTTTAAAATTTCTTCTTGCAGAGGAAGTTGTGTAGATAGCTCAACAAGAATCTGAATAAAAATTATTTGAAAAAGTTTTCTAAAATAAAAGTAATAAAATGTTTTGTCATCTTTGCTACAAGAACTGAAACGTATGAGAGTAGAAAAATTAGAAAACGACCATAATATGTTTTGACAATAACAGAGAGCCATCTAATAGCTGTCAAAATTAAATACACTAGAAAGAATGATAAAATTCAGGCCTTTGTTTTAATATAAAATGCAACTCCAGTGAATCAATACAAATATTTTTTTTCTTAACATAATGTCTTTATAGACTCCTTTGCTTTTGTGGTCACTAAGAAGGTATAACAAAAGGAAAATTCGGTTGCATAGTACAATTTCAAGATCGGTTTCTCTCCAAGGTCAAATGGAAGACTCTAAAACTCCCAGAAGGGATTCTCTGAGACTCTTCCAGACAACACGCCTGATGAATGAGGTCGGATTCAATGCAGATTCAATAGAACATTCAAAAGGCAAATGGAGAGTAAGGATTTCATTAATCATTCAACTAGACTCTGAAACGAGGCCAAAGAAGCTCTAAGACTAGTCAGGACTCAGCTTTAGATTTCGGAAAGCTTTAAGAACATTGCCATAAAAATCAAATATTTTAAGTAAATAATGCCTTGCTGCCACCACCACTACCACAATCACAAATTTGGAGTAATTAGCTATTAGTTTATGGCAATTCTGGGGTGAATCGAGAAAGGCATCTAATATTCTATACAATATTCTATATTTCCCCATGCTCTTTTCAAAGCCTTAATAACATTCATTTATTCAGTATTTACAGTGTGATAGATTTATAATGTGGAAAATATTGGAAATAGTTAGACTTTATCTTTGTTCTTAAAAATTCCCAACTAATCAAAGTAGACAAATAACAAAAAATGACTACCATAAAATGATTAAAATAATGAATAATTATAAACAGAGAGACAGGGTTGATTAAATATGCTGGAGAAAAATAACCCCTGAGTATATGGGAAGAAGATCCCAAATAAGATGGGATAGATTGTTAACGAGTATAGAATTTGGAGGTTTAGGTTAACAAAAAATAATCTTTTTGTTGAATATTGGAGTTAAGGAAGAGATGAATTCTATTTTAAAAAGGGATGCATTTTAGTGCTAAGGAGAAATCTGGAAAATCTCACATCAAATGACTAAAATAAAATTAAATATAAAGCTGTCTACTGATTGTAATAGAAAAAGGAAATTAGATTTATGTTTAGAGGGACATAGGCATGATTTTAGACCATACACAATGGAATCTACAGACCATGGAAACATGAACCCCCCAAAAAAATCAGTGTGTGAACAAAAAGATTACTGAGTAGGCTGAAAGATGCCACATGAAACCAAGGAATTACAACAGATACAATAAATGTTAGATTTTTACAAATGCTGAGGATCAGAAGCCTCAGCATGCTAAGTGTTTGCTAAAATATGAATGAATTAGGAACAGTAATGAGCACAGTACCAAATTGACTGATTATAGAACTCATCCTAGGAGAGAAGGGGTTGAATGAGAGAGAAGAGTAAGCAAGACTAGAGTGAAGTTAAGTAACTTAGAGATCATAATCCAGACAGAGATAGCTGTAGTTGGTCAAAAGGATAGGGAGAAATGAGAATGCAGGTATTTATATGCAGAGAAATACATTGCAGAGCTAAGAGGTTAGTTTCAAGTATAGCTTTTTCATTAAATAGTTCAAACACTGAAGATTATTATCTGTGCAGCCAAGATAATCAAATATGTTGATGATTAAATCACTGAAGGTAAGAGAGGCCAGGGCTGAAAGAATAAAAAAGGGCATAGCACTGATTTACTGAAGATTGTGAAGTGCTTTAATGGGAGTCAATAGCCATTTGTAACCATCAATCTAAGGCAGAAAATTTATTCATTTATTTTACAAATACTTATTGCTTACTCTGCTCCTGGCACACTTTCTCTAGTAAACAAACATATAAGAAGCCCTGGTTCTCAAAGAACATATATTCTAATTGGACAGACAAACAGTTAAGCAAACACAATAATACACCAAGTGGTGATAAGAACTATTAAGAAAAAACAGGGCTGTTATATTGTAATATTACATGAGCTTAGGGAAAGACCAAAATAGGTAATAACATTTGACATTGGAACTGAGACCTGGCAGAAGAAAGAGGAAAGAAAGATGGTATCTGTATGAAGAGTGTTTCAAACAATGAAGAAAGCAAGTCATAAATTCTGGAGATAGAGACATGATTGGAATGTATGAGGGACAACAAAGAGGCACATGTGACTCAGAAAGGCAAATATGCACGGAGAATCTAGAGTGTGAGGGCAAAGGTCGAGATTAAAGTAAGGAGAAAACAGGAAGAAGAATATATTGAGTTTTTTAAGCCAAGATAACAGCTTTGGATTTGAGTGGAATAGAAACTTGGCAGTCTAAATGGTAGACTGTAGGACAAGAAAGAATGAAACCAGAAAGAATAGTTAGGAAAGTAATTTAATAATACATTGGACAATTTTGCTGCCTTGGGCTAGGGTGGAGTGAAAAGTCTGATGAAAAGTGGTTGGAAGCTAGATGAAGATTAAAGAGGAATTGGAAGTGGGTGGGGGTGCTGGGGAGAGACAGAGAGGAAGGTAGAAAGTATCAGTGTTGACTCTAAGGTTTTTGACCCAAATAACTGGAAGAATATAATTGCAACTGAGTTGGAGAATGCTGGGGGATGGACAAGTTTGAGGGTAGAAGAAAATCAATAATTCATTTTTGGTGATTTTAAGCTTGAGATGTGACCAGGATGGCCTTAAAATTCCCCTCAAGTTGACTAAATTTTGGACAAGTTTCTTCCTGACTATAGGCTCATAGCATTTCTTTTTAAAGAACACTAATTTTAGATAATTTGCAAGAGAAAACTGTTTCTGCCCTCTTGAGATCCAAATCTTCCACATCCCAGAAATATTCTTCCCAAGCTGCTAGAAGCAATCCCTTTGACATGTAATCTTTAAGAAAGATGGCACCTCTAGGTTTATCCATGTTATTCCAAATGACAGAATTTTGTTTATTATTATGGCTGAGTAGTTTTATATTGTTTACATACGCACCACATTTTTTAATCCATTGATTCGTTGATTGACATTTAGGTTGATTCCATATCTTGGCTATTTTAAATAGTGCCGCAGTAAACATGGGAGCACAGACATCTCTTTGACATACTGATTTTATTTGCTTTTGATGTAAACCCAGTAGTTGGATTATTGTATCATATGGTAATTCTATTTTTAGTATTTTGAGGAACTTACACACTGTTGTCCATAATGGCTATACTCATTCACATTCCCATTAACAGTATATATAAGAGTTCCCTTTCCCCACACCCTCACTAGCATTTGTTATTTTGTCTTTTTATATTACATGAGATAAACCAAGTACAAAAGGACAAATATCACATGATCTCACTTATATGTGGATTATAAAGAAGTTGATCTCACAGAAGTGGAGAGTAGAATAGTGGTTACCAGAGGTGGGGGAGATGGGGAGATGTTGGTCAATGGGTACAAAATTAGTTAGAGAGGGGGAATAATTTCTGGTGTCCTATTGCAAAGTCAGGTGACTACAGTAAAGAATAATGTATTATATACTTCAAAATAGCTAGAAAAAAGGATTTTGAATTTTCTCACCACAAAGATATGACGGGTGTTGGAGGTGATGGATATGCTAATTACCTTGATTTGATGATTACATAATGTATACATATATTGAAACATTACACTATCCCTCTCAAATGTACCATATAGGTATATGACTATAGGCATATATATATTATATATACACACACACACATATACATATATATACATACATACACAATTATTACATGTCAATTGAAATCAAAATACACTTTAAAAGATAAAAAGAAAGAAAGCATCTCTATTTCTTAGTCTCTGTGGGAGGGGAGGAGTCTAACTTCAATAAGCACCAATTGCAAAAACTGATGTGCTAATCACCTGAATCAACCTTTCCCCTGATGCCAGTTTTCTACTGTTCTTCCATTAGCTCACTTCAGTGCTTGAAACTCTCTCATCTTTTGTTTTATCGGAGTTGAGTTCAATCTTTCTCCTTTATTGCAATAGTCTTGAATAAAGTCTTCATTTCCCATTTAACTTATCTGGTGCAATTTTTCTTTTACAGATGCATATTGGATATCTGAATAGAGATATCAAGAAATGAAGATATGAGTTTCCAGTTCCAGGGAGAAATTCAGACTAGAAATATAAAATTAGGAATTTTAAAGTTGATGGTCACATTTAAAGCTGCAGAATACAAGAAGATCACCTGTGTGAGATAACTGAGTCCTGAAACATACCCATGTTTAAAGATCTGGGAGGTGTAGAGGAATTATCAAAGGAGAATGAGAAGGAGCAGCCAGTGAGGTGTGTAGAAAAACAAGGTTGGTATTATGAAGGTCAAGTAAAGAAGTTGTTTCAAGTAATAATGTGTGAATAATGTTTGTGTAAATGATACTATTTGGTTAAATTGAATGTCTAATAAATGACCACTAGACAATATAATGCAGAGGATTTTTGTGTCCTTGCCAAGAGCAGCCCCTGTGGCACAGCAAGAACACAAGCCTGAACAGAGTGGGTCCAAGAAGGAATGGGAAGAGAAGAGAAAAAAACTGTGACTACAAAAACTCTTCTCTATAGAGGAGAAAAATGAGACAGGGACTATGTGAAGGGATATAGAATCAAGGGAAGATTTCTTCAACATAGTTTGTGTTTATGTACTAATAGAAAGAGACCACTAGTGAAAAAAATGATGATGCAAGAGACAAAGCCTTAGCAAGAGCAATGGCCTTGAGTGCACTGAAGTGGATGGGTTTAGTACTTAAATAGGTGGGTTTGCCTTGATAATCAGGTAAGGCATATGGGTAATGATGTTGCTCTATATGGTGGTGGAAGCATGCAAGAATCTTCCTCTAGTTACTTCTACTTCCTCAATGAAATAATAAGCAAGCTCATTAACTGAAAGTGAGGTTGCAGAAGAGAAGGGGTCGAAAGTTTGAAGAGAGAAGAGAATAATTTCCCAAGGCAATGGAAATCTAAAATAAAATAATTTCCCATGGGACTGGATAAGTGAAAATGAAGAGGGATGACAGAGCTACACTAAGGCCCCCTTAATGAGTGTGGTTATGAAATTAATGTGATCACAGCAAACATATTATGCATTTTGCCACCATTTGTGATTAGCTGCTATATTTCAGGAGCAAGATAGGAAAAGAGTTAGTTCTAAACAGGATTAAGGTTGGCCATGTGGCAATGATAGAAGGAATATTTTAATATTAGGCCATAGAAGCTAAGGAAGGTAAGGAGGAG
Source organism: Papio anubis (assembly GCF_008728515.1). Taxonomy (NCBI): domain Eukaryota; kingdom Metazoa; phylum Chordata; class Mammalia; order Primates; family Cercopithecidae; genus Papio; species Papio anubis. The sequence continues at coordinate 90,065,084 of NC_044979.1, read as the reverse complement.
AGTGAGGACTTGAGTGAGATTCATGGTGATAAATTGCTAGCAGGAACAACTGACTAGAAGTGATGTGGTTTTTGTTGTTATTTCTGTTGTTGTTGCTCTTTATTTTTTTTTTTTTATTTTTACAGACAGGAAAAGAGTTTTAGGAATCAGAGTACTCTAAAGAGGATAGAAGAAGAGGATGTCATACAGAACAGATGTGTTTGATGGGGTGATTAAAACTGGAAATTTTGGAGTGGATAAGATTGTTAATAATGAAGTTTAACCATGACCATGGATGAGGTGGAACAGAGGTAAGATCACCAAAGATGGGGGCAAGAAATGGAGAGGACATGTATTGAAAGAAACACATATGTGGATATTGATGTCACTGAAAAATATGAAATAAGCATTTATGGAAAAGAAACAGGTGGAAACTAAAATCTCGAAGGAATTGTCAGGGGCAATCAAAGGCTTGTGGATGACTGAGTCGGGGGAGTTACTTGGGCAGTAAACATATTGGGTAGCATGACTTTCAAAGGAACTGAGAGTTTTAGGGAAAAGGTCATCCCATGGGAAATGCAGGGCATCCATCCTATCTCCTGACACAGAGGTACAAGACATATTAAAGAGATATGGCAGACACTTCTGAGGAGTAATAGATGGCTTTGAGCAGAGAGTTGTGTTACAGCTTCTAACATTGACTTGTTTAATGTTCTGTGAAATGTTAAAATTTAATATGGCACTTTGAAAGTTAGTAAATATAAGAAATATCCAAGGAACTGGTTTTAAAATGCAGATGCTTCTTAGGTGATCCAGGTGAACACTGTAAGTGATGTCATGTTGATCATATGTACCATTGCTTTAGTGTGATAAGAATGACACTTCACTTCAGCGGTCTTTCTCCCAAAAATCCATAGCCCTACTCTCATCATGAGAAAAACATCAAACAAACCTCAACTGAGGGATATGTTATGAAATATCTGACCAGTGCTTCTCAAAACTGTCAAGGTCATGAAAAACAATAACAATGTCCAAGAAATTGTCATAGTAAAGAGATGCTAAAGAAGACATAATGACAAAGTACAGTGTGGTATTCTGGGTGGGGTCCTAGGACAGAAAAAGGACAATGGGAAAAAAATAACCAAATAATTCAGAATAAAGTATGGGATTTGCTTAATAACAGTGTATCGATACTGGTTCATTAATTATGACAAATGTGAAATAGTAATGTAAAAGTTGACAGTGGTGGAGACTGGGTCCAGTGTATATAGGAACTCCGTATTATCTTTGGAACTTTTCTGTAAATCTAAAGTTATTCTTCAAGATAGTCTGTTCCCATAAATGCAGATGCTTAGGTGATGGGACATCAGAACCAGCATTTTTAAAAACTGAGTTGTAGTTTAAATACAAGGAAAGGTTAAGATCTTAATTATTTTATTTGATCAGTTTTTGTGAATGTATATTAAGACATAGAATATCTTTATCACCCAAGAAAATTCCCTCATGCTCCTTTCCACTCAGTATCCCCCTTCCAGGAGTGACTGCTGATCTGATTTCTAACAGTTTCTATTAGTTTAGTGCACATTATTTTATTCATTTATTTTTTTAGACAGAGTCGCGCTCTGTTGCCCAGGCTGGAGTGCAGTGGCCCAATCTCGGCTCACTGCAACCTCCACCTCTCAGGTTCAAGCAATTTTCCTGCCTCAGCCTCCCGAGTAGCTGGGATTACAGACACATGCCACCATGCCCAGCTATTTTTGTATTTTTAGTAGCGATGGGATTTCACCATGTTGGCCAGGCTGGTCTTGAACTCCTGGCCTCAAGTGATCCACCCGCCTCGGCCTCCCAAAGTGCTGAGACTACAGGCGTCAGCCACCATGCCCAATGAATTTAGTGCCTATTATATGACCCATTTATAGTTTCTTTGGGTGATCAAAGTGAACACTGTATTCCTATGAGGAAACTAATATAAATGGATCATATAAAATGCACTTCTTTTGCATCCAGTTTCTTTCACTCAGCACAATATTTGTAAAATATTTATTTTATCATGTGTATCAGTTGCTTATATAATTTACGGCTAAATAGACTTCCATTGTATTGATGTGCCAGTATTTAGTTATATATCTTTTTGGTTGATGGATAATCATCATTTTTAATAACCACAGAAGTGATTATTTTACAGGTGGTATACAGATTTCATTTTGAGAAACACTGTTTTAAAAAGTGGATACTGAATCCATTATTTCTTAGTTAATAAACACTTCCAAGCATGAGAAGATAACTGAGTATCTAAGAACCTTAATACAGCTGCAAAATAATATGTCAAGATTATCTCACTAGCCAGGTAAACAATAACAATAAACAATAGCCTAGTAATGAAAAGGTGCAACGTATTAGAATGTCTATGTAGACAACAGAAATAATTTGTCGTCTAAGAGAGCTCATTTGTCTTTAGTTCAAAATGGTGCTGATTTGTTTATCTGTCTTTAGGGACCAATGAGAACAAAATGAATATAGGCAGTGTGTTTCTGATGAGGCAGTATACATCTCTGGTGATAGTTGGGCAGTTTGGCCAACATGAGGTGACCTTTTGCGTTTCTGCAGCATTGTATTTTAGACACAATATATACACTGTACTGGGTGTTTAAGGAATGTTGAGCGAAAGGAAATAGCCTGATAAATTGCAGGGAAGGAAAAAAAGACAAACTGTTGGAAAGAATACACATCTGAATTCGGAAGACAGGAAGAAACAAGGAGCTAAGGATACAGGCTTGCTCTTCACAGCTCTCTGGAGTGCAATAATTGAGACTGAGAGCACACATAATATTCTGAATAGGAAAAGAAGGCTGCTGCTGCAACTTACATTTGGAACGCAGACTACCATGGCAGTAAGCTGCTTCTGTTCCCATAGGAACCTGTATTCTCTAGCCCCAGTCTGAGTAAGCATTTGGAGCATATCTTCCACAGCTTCATGAGAAATGCATGAGTAAATTAAAATCTGTTCCCACTCTTTCCATTTCCAGTGGCTGCAATTTCTCCCTTCTGTGTATTTTCTCTTTTGCTCATTCTCATTATGTCTTTATTTTTTCTTCTTCTTTTGTTTGGATGTTTCATCTTGTGTGTATGCTCCTAATTTTACACTTTCACTTTCTCAATAATGTTTATAAACCCTATGTTGGCATTTAAATAAAAATCATATTTGGCATTTTAATATAGATTTGGAAGAATTAAAAAGGTAAAAAACCTTAAGCCATCAGAGAGATAAGCTGAACAGCTTTAAGAGAACATCAACCTCACCCTGCAGTATAACAGGGTGAGTCTGAAATTGGGATAGCTAGAGACTGAACCCAGTCCCCAGGGAAGACTCTAAATTCCTTCCCCCAAATTTCACATGGAAATTTGTTTATCAGAATCAGGCAGGGATGGCTAGCTTTACTTTCTGGAAAACCTATGATCTCATTTTATTAACTGTTTAGATTGGCTGCAAAATGCCTCCAAGATTATTTGATGGTTTAGTGTTTGGCCTTGTTGCACCATAATAATTTGGTGGCCTCATGATTTCATTTAGAGCCTGATGTTGTCAGTCACACCAGATTCAAGTATAGCTCTTACACAGCTGGAAGTAAAAGTCTTCAAATGTTGGCATTGGTGTAGCCCATTGATATGATTTTAATTGTTGAGGGAATTAAGAATAATATGCTGAAGAAATATGAAGCAGGTCTAGAGTCAATGAAATTATTCAGCTCGGTGAATTCTCACTTGTTGAATATAATGAGTCTACTGGCTGTGTGTACATTGTTACCAGGGCAGTGAGCATGTGAGGCTCAGGGTTTCTCAGTATCTGATCATATAATGACTGGAAGGCAGGATATAAAAATGTTTCCTAGCTTCAGAGTTGGTTGTTTTCTTCAGCCTCTATGCTGCATTTGGGTCATCTTACCTCCTTTGCTGTAGCTGGGAAGGGTATTGTTGTGAGGCCGTATCTCATGCTTGAAATAAAAGAGTTGGGAACCATTTTGTGTTGGGTTCAAATCTCTTTTCTTCTATTACCTCTCCAACTGTCCTAGGGAAGTTACTTAGTCTCTTTGAATCTCCCCTTCTTTATCCTTAAAGTAGGAGCTTACAGTAATATATAAAAAGAGTATATAACATCTACGGAGTTGTTTTCATGATTGAATGTTGTTACCTGTCAATCACTTGGAACAGTTACAGAACATAGCAAGGGCCTACTACCTGGTAGCCATTAGTGTTTTTATTGCTTAATATTTTTTTCTTTATATCTCTTTCATCTTAGTTGGTAGGATGTCTTTGGTGATTTTTGTCCTACTCAGAGTACAACCCATTAAAATAAAATAAACACTTGCAAACAAGGTACTCTTCTGAAGACTTACACAGAGCTTACTGTAGCAATATGGTGATGTTTAGCAGCTTGCTCACTACAACTTTTCATAGAATATCAATGTCTTAGCCACCTTTTCACAGATATGTGAGCTACACCAGGAGAAGTAATCCATATGGATCAAGGTTGCCCATTAAGTCATGAGAGCTCTTCTTATAGCTAACATTTTCGGTACTCTCAGGGCAAGACTTTAGACTGATGCATTAAGAATCTATCAATCCGAGCACATTGGGAGGCCAAGGCGGGTGGATCACCTGAGGTCAGGAGTTCGAGACCAGCCTGGCCAACATGGTGAAACCCTGTCTCTACTGAAAATACAAAAATTAGTCAAGCGTGGTGGCAGGCGCATGTAATCCCAGCTACTCAAGAGACTGAAGCGAGAGAATCGCTTGAACCCAGGAGGTGAATGTTGTAGTAAGCTGAGATTGCACCATTGCACTCAAGCCTCGGTGACAAGAGCAAAACTCCATCAACAAAACAAAAACAAACAAACAAACAAAAAACACCTATCTTGATAAAATGAGCTCTAAAATAAAAGAGCTCATTTGTTTGGATGGGGTTCTTATGGCCAAATTTTGTATTTTATTTCTGATATTGTCTTTATAATGACAATGAAGGGGATCAATTCATTATTTATTTTTCTATTTATTTGTGTGTGTATTTTTCAGCTTGGACTGTCATAAAAAATACTATAGACTGGGTGGCTTAAACAACAGAAATTTATTTCTCACAGTCACAGTCCTGAGGGCTTAAAAGTCCAAGATCAAGGTGCCCGCCAATTTGGTTCCCCAGTGAAAGTGCTCTTCTTGGCTTGAAAATGGCTGCTTTTTCATGGCATTTCACGGTATCATCAAGTGGACAGAGGGAGAGAAAGAGAAAAAGAGAGAGAGAGAGAGAAAGTGAGGAAGAAAAGTCTCTGTTGTCCCTTCTTAGAAGGGCAGTAATCTCACCATGAGGCCCCCGCCCTCATGACCTCATCTAAACCTAATTATTTTACAAAGACCCCATCTCCAAATACCATCACATTGGGAGTTAGAGCTTCAACAAATAATATTGGGGGCAAGGTGTAACTCAGTCCGTAGCAGTTTGTTTAGTTATTGGTAAGAAACAGCAATAATTTGTGACAGCTCTTTATAAGGAAAAAATATTGTGGAGCTTGGAATTTAAAAGGATCCTGTTTTTTAGCCTGAAAATATGTGATAAAATATAAGCATCAATCTTGCTGAGCAGGTTTAGTATAAACTAAGTATGATTTGAATGCAAAAACTCCCAAAAGGTTCTCATTAGAGGCCAGACTCATAAGGCCTGCCATTCCTCATCAGACACGTGTTGTCAAAAAATACTGAGACACACATGTGTAAAAGTTAGCAGGGTCTTAGAAGATATTATAAATTATAAGTTTCTTAAACTTTTTCTGTCTTTCTTAGAGCTAGTCAAATACTAGAGTTTGAAATTACCAATTTGGGGGTCACACATTTCTTTGGGTTAATATTGTGCCTCCCTAAATGTTCTTTTTAAGTGGGAATATATTCCCTTGAAGGCAGGACATAGAAACATCTAATGATAGGAAAATTTTCCTGGCCAAGAGTGAATAGGAGAGAAAGGAGTCTGGGGAATGGGAAACAGCATTTCTAAGTATAGGTGTGGAGGGAGAAGAGAGGGGTCAGGGACACAGCCCTGGGGTTTCCCATTACAATCCTGTGGAAGGCCAGGAATAGAATGAACAGAATGAGATTACCTAGGTGCAGAGTGGTGTCTAAAGGATAATAAAGACCACTTGCTGGTATATTTGGTTTGTTAATGTTTCACATACAGAAATAACCTAATGACCACCAGTTTTTCAGTTCCAGGTAATCATCATCATATACTAACTCCATGACTTTCATTGTTTGTTTTCAGATAAGCAAAAAGAAAAGTAAGAGCAATGGAACTGAACTTCCCTTTGGCAAAAAATTTAGAAACTGATAATCAGGTGAGGAGGGACCTTAAAACAGAAAATTATATACTTTGGGGTGATTGAAAAACAATTTACTCCTGTGATATTATACTATATAAGAGAAGAGGTGATGTAGAACTATATGGATAAGAGTAGTATTGAATGGTTTTATCCTAAAAATATTTATTCATAGCTAGTCCCACACACATAAAATATATTTTTTAGCTTATTCTGTTACTAAGACTCAAAGCAAAGTAAATGGAATATAAATCTCTCTTCCCCCCCTTATTTACCTTAAGACATCTGTGAGTCATTCTTCAACGTATAAAAAATTTATAAGGCCAGTACCTTGAGAACATCAAATTTTTAAAAAACACATATGAATTTACATAGTCAATAATAAGATTTGTTAAGAGCCCTGGGTGAAAGAAAATGGTGAATCAGCCTGGTGAATTAATCTGCTCATCAGTGTAGGAGTTATTACATAAAAGTGGAAACTTGGGTAATGCTATTTTCTTTACATTTACCTGATGGATCTATGATTTTTAGGCAGGCATGAACAAATGGCATTTTATGATCCAGAAGGAAATGATATTTTGTTTTTCTAAAGTCAGTTATTCACAGAGATAAATACTGAGTACACCTCAAACTCATATGGTTTTAAGTATAAAATCACAGATGAGTTATATAATACACAGTTTCTGTGCACACTTGCTGAAAACATGTATCTTTTTATGTATTTTCAGTTCACAATACTTGTCAGAACTTCAGTGTATTTAAGCTGGGTACTATGTTTTTTGCCAAAACAAACCATATGAAGACAGCACCCTTTGGTAGGAACACCGATATTTGGTATGCATTAAACATTATTGTTGTTATGTTTATAATTTACCATGTATTTTCTGGTAATTAAAGATGGCATTTTATTTAATATGGCTAAGGTTATAGTTGTAAGAACTAGCTAAAATATATTCAAATCCTTTTAAAGCTCTGTATTAGTCTGTTCTTGCACTGCTATAAAGAAATACCTGAGACTAGTAATTTATAAAGAAGAGAGGTTTAATTGGCTTATGGTTCTGCAGGCTGTACAAGAATCAGGGCTAGGGATGTCTCAGAAAATTTTCAATCATGGCAAAAGGTGGAGGGGAAGCAGGCAGGTCTTACTTGACTGAGCAGGAAGACAAGGAATGAGGTGAGGGGTGCTACACGCTTTTAAACAAGCAGGTATTGCGACAACTCACTCTCACGAGAACAGCAGCAAAAGGGAAATCCACCTCATGATCCAATTAGTTCCCACCAGACCCCACCTCCAACATTGAGAATTCCAGCTGGACATGAGATTTGGGCAGGGACACAGACCCAAACCATGTCAAGCTTCCTTTATTCAAGCAGAGCATACTCAGGGGTAAACGGATTCAGAGGACCTAAAATATATTAAGAAGGAGATAAATTATATACTATTTATCCTTTTTGTGAATTTCAAGGACCAGGTTTTTCTTAGAGAGGAACTCCTGTGATTCAGGTTCACTTTAAATTCTGAGCAGTACGGATGGTGTTTTTAAATAATGATTATAGAACATCACTCTGTACGTTTTAAATTGTTTCCAGTAAAGGGGAGGGCCTAAATAATCACAACTTAGTTAGTTAATTTATAATTAATATTTCACCTAAAAAGAAAATGGGCTTATTGTGGGAAAAAAATAATAACAGTGAAATGCTCATATCAAATTTCATTGTAAAGTTGATTCATAATTAGAGTTTCATCAGATGTTATATTGTAGCATTAGCAAACTGGAACATGCGGTAGTAAATATTGGCTGTAAGGGTTTTGGTAACTTCCTAAACTCTTTATAATTAATGGCTCTTAAAAATGTTTTTAGTGTTAGTTTTATTATGTCACCAAGTCATTAATATTTCAACATGGTAATAATCCAACTAAAATGTAATTTTCCAGTTAAAACCACAGTAACCAAGGTACCTTTTGAGTTAATAACAACATTGCCCAATATAAAAAGAATTACAACTTCCTGAGAATTCCTGTAAAGCAGGATTTCTCAACCATGGCACTATTGACACTTCGGGGTAAATAATTCTTTGCTGTGTGGGCTGTCCTGTGATTGCAGGATGTTTAGTAACATCTTTGGCATCTACCCGCTAAATGCCAATAGCACCTCCTTTCAGTTGTGGCAACCAGGAATGTGTCCAGATGTTGTTAAGTGACCCATGGCTTGGTTGAAAATCACTGCGGTAAGAGCTTAAATGTACCCAATTCTTAGGTGGCAAATAGTTTACTCTTTGGTGGTTGAGTTAGCCTAAGAATAAACGTAACTTTATGATCCTGAGTCACTCTTCTTTTTAAGTCATATTATCTTATCTAACTCATTCTAAATCTAGCCTAGTAGAAAGCAATGTGCCCCATTTCTCCGCATTACTAATTTTGATGATTGAGTGCTTTAAGGGATTTATAATTCAAACTGACTCTGTTATTTGCTATAGGTTCACTTTACAAAAATATCACAATTTAAATGACTTTTTTTTCCTAAGCATTACAAAGGGTAACAAAGACTGCATGTTTACAACAACCATACAAATATATTTTAAAATGGTGTTTCTATTCTTATCTCTAGGGTCTGTATCAATAAATAGGTGTATTATTAGAAGTCACAAGGAAAATTATGAAACACCAGAGAATGAATTAGCTCAGCCATGCTTATATTTCTTGGCATATTGGGCTATTATCTTTCTGAATCTCCTTCACTGGCCCACTTTTTATTTAGTCTGACTCATTTTCTCAGGGATGCATTTATTAAAACAAAAACACACAGGCCTTTCAAATTTTGCTGAAGCTTCATTACAGTGGAGATAGGGTCTAGAGGATCTGATGACAGAATCTCTTGCTCTCTCTCTCTCTTTCTGCCCCTCTCTGACACACACACACGCGCGCGCGCGTACACACACACACACACACACAATTTCCTGTGATCCTAGAAAGCAATGATGTATAAAATTAAAAAGTTAGAAAAACTATTTAGGTATTTTTAATAACAAAGGAAGAAGAAGTATGAAATTCATTTTTTATTAGCACCAACCAGATGTGAGTATACATAAGACAGACAAATTGAGGAATAAAGTACTCCCAAAGGTAAACTGTATTGAAACCCATTGCTCTCTGCATTCTCATTTGTTTAGGAAAAATGTACATATATACCTTAAAAACTTTACACTGTTTGGTTTTAAAACAATGGATTCTAAAGTTAGCATATATGGGGGATACATGAGTCATGAAAATTTTCTTGATGACAATTATTTTTAAAATACAACATCTGTTAGTAGTGAAAGAGCAAGTTCATGGTTGTCATTTTCCTGGGTTTAGGAGGGAAGAGTCAACAGAGGAATAGAGGTGATATTTATACCTGCTCCATTCTACATATTTTGTAATTTCTTTGTATATGCATTTGATTATACAGAAAATATCTTACTTTGTTCTCATATCAATATAATTGTATTCATTTAGCCAGCCATTTCTTGAGTATCTGTTATAGCCTACACTTTGTTAGGTGCTGAGATGTAATGATACTAATGATAAGTAAAGCAAAAGCCCAAATCTCCATGAGTTCCCAGTCTAGTGGAGAAAAAATTAATATACAGGTAATTGTAATGGGTGGACAAGGGAGCTAGTATGAGATGAACCTGTGATCCTCAGCTGGGCAAGGAGAGTGAGGAAGGTGATGCAACAGTACGGGCACCAAAGAAGAAGAGGCTATAATCAGATGCTCACTGGACCCTTAGCACATATAGTGGAAGAGCAGAGGAGAAGGTGAGTAAGAGCAGAAGAAGCAAATGCAAGAGGTTTGAGTCAACAAGAAAACTCTACGGAGTTCTTTAAAGCCTTTGATGTGAATAGTTGCAGAGCACCTATGGTGGAAGAGTAAAAGGCAAGGCTTGGGGCCAGGGATGGTGGTTCATGCCTGTAATCTCAGCACTTTTGGGGGCCGAGGCAGGTGGATCACAAGGTCAGGAGTTCAAGACCAGACTGGTCAAAATGGTGAAACCACGTCTCTACTAAAATTACAAAAATTAGCCAGGTGCAGTGGCAGACGCCTGTAATCCCAGCTACTCAGGAGGCTGAGGCAGGAGAATTGCTTGAACCTGGGCAGCAGAGGTTGCAGTGAGCCAAGATCGCACCACTGCATTCCAGCCTGGGTGATAGAGTGAGACTCCATCTCAAAAACAAAAAACAAACAAACAAAAAAAAGGCAAGGCTTGGGAAAGATACAGAACAGTTTTGAAAGCCCTCAATAACATTCCTTATCTGAGAAGTGCTCTCATTGTGCACTATCTACAATATATTTCTGATTAATTCCCTTTGGTCATCACACATAAATCTGACTAGTGTGTGCATTGGGTTACAGGTTAAAATTATCTTTGCAGGCTTCATATCATTTGATTCTCAAAAAAACTATATTTTGTGGAAAAGCAAACTCCCTTAGAGAAGCTAAGTTACTTAGTTTGCTAGTAACTTGTAATGGCAGGGTTTGAACACAAATGCTCTGAACACCAAATCTCCATATTACTTGTATTTTTCCCTAGTCATCAGTCTTATAGAGAACTGTGTATTAGGCCATTCTCACATTGCTATAAAGAAATATCCGAGACTGGAAATTTATAAAGAAAAGAGATTTAACTGGATTATGCAGGCTTTACAGGAAGCTTGGTGCTGGCATCTGCTTACCATCTAGAAAGGCCTCAGGAAACTTACAATCATGGCAAAAGGCAAAGGGGGAGCAGGCATGTCACTTGGCAAAAGCAGGAGCAAGAAAGCAATTGGGGTGGGGAGGTGCTACATACTTCTAAAGGAACAGATCTGATGAGAACTCACTATCACAAAGATAGCACCAAGCTATGAGAGATCCACCCCCATAATCTACACACCTCCCTCCAGGCCACACCTCCAGCATTGGAGAATCTAATTTAACATGAGATTTGGATGGGGTCATGTATTTGAACTATATCATTTCACCACTGGCCCCCTTCAAATCTTATGTCCTCACATTTCAAAATATAATCATCTGTTCTCAATAGTTCCCTCAAAGTCTTAACTCATTCCAGCATTAATCCAAAAGTCTCAAGTTCCAAACCCACAGTATTATCTGTAAATGAGTTTCTTTTATCTATGAGTTGTAAAATAAGTAAATAAATAAATAAATAAATAAAAATTAAGTTAGTTGCTTCCAAGATACGATGGGAGTTCAGGCATTGGGTAAACATTCCCATTCCAAAAGACAGAAGTCATCAAAAAGAAAGGGGCTACAGTATACCCCCATACAAGTTCAAAACCCCATGGGGCAGTCATTAAGTCTTAAAGCTCCAAAGTCATCTCCATTGACTATATGTCCCACATCCAGGGAAAATGGGTGCAGAAGGTGGGCTCTCAAGGCCTTAGGCAGCTCCACCTTGTGGCTTTGCAGGGTGAATGTCCTAAGGCTGCTCTCACAGGCTGGAGTTGAGTGACTGCCCCTTTTCTACATGCTGGGCGCAAGCTACGAGTATATCTACCATTCTCAGGTCTGGAGGATGGTGGCCCTCTTCCACAGTTCCACTAGACAATGCCCCATTGGGGACTCTGTGTGGGGCTTCCAACTCCACATTTCTCCTCCACACTCCCTTAGTAGAGGTTCTCTGTAAAGGGCTCCATCACAACAGCAGGCTTCTGCCTGGACACAGAGACTTTCTCATATATCCTCTGAAATCTAGGCTGAGGCTACCAAGCCTCAACTCTTACACTCTGTGTACCTGAGTATGTAGAAGCTGCCTAAGCTTACAGCATGCACCCTCTGGAGCTATGGCCCAAGCTATACCTTTTTGAGCCAAGGCTGGATCTAGAAGAAATGGATAAATTCCTGGACACATACACCCTCCCAAGACTAAACCAGGAACAAGCTGAATCCCTGAATAGACCAATAACAGGCTCTGAAATTGAGGCAATAATTAAGAGGCTACCAACCAAAAACAGTCCAGGACCAGATGGATTCACAGCTGAATTGTACCAGAGGTACAAAGAGGAGCTGGTACCATTCCTTCTGAAACTATTCCAATCAATAGAAAAAGAGGGACTCCTTCCTAACTCATTTTATGAGGCTAGCATCATCCTGATAACAAAGCCTGGCAGAGACATAACAAAAAAAGAGAATTTTAGACCAATATCCCTGATGAACATCGATGCAAAATCCTCAGTAAAATACTGGCAAATCGAATCCAGCAGTACATCAAAAAGCTTATCCACCACGATCAAGTTGGCTTCATCCCTGGGATGCAAGGCTAGTGCAACATATGCAAACCAATAAACGTAATTCATCACATAAACACAACCAAAGACAAAAACCACAGGATTATCTCAATAGATGCCGAAAAGGCCTTCAACAAAATTCAACAGCCCTCCATGCTAAAAACTCTCAATAAACTAGGTATTGATGGAATGTATCTCAAAATAATGAAACCCATTTATGACAAACCCACAGACAATATCATACTGAATGGGCAAAAACTGGAAGCATTCCCTTTGAAAACCGGCACAAGACAGGGATGTCCTCTCTCACCACTCCGATTCCACATAGTGTTGGAAGTTCTGGCCAGGGCAATCTATCGGGAGAAAGAAATAAAGGGTATTCAATTAGGAAAAGAGGAAGTCAAATTGTCCCTGTTTGCAGATAACATGATTGTATATTTAGAAAACCCCATTGTCTCAGCCCAAAATCTCCATAAGCTGACAAACAACTTCAGCAAAGTTTCAGGATACAAAATCAATGTGCAAATATCACAAGCATTCCTATACACGAATAACAGACAGAAAGCCAAATCATGAGTGAACTCCCATTCACAATTGCTACAAAAATAATAGCATACCTAGGAATCCAGTTTACAAAGGATGTGAAGGACCTCTTCATGGAGAACTACAAATCACTGCTCAACGAAATGAAAGAGGACACAAACAAATGGAAGTACATTCCATGCTCATGGATAGGAAGAATCAATATCGTGAAAATGGCCATACTGCCCAAGGCAATTTATAGATTCAATGTCATTACCATCAAGCCACTAATGACTTTCTTCACAGAATTGAAAGAAACTACTTTAAAGTTATATAGAACCAAAAAAAAGAGCCCACATTGCCAAGACAATCCTAAGGAAAAGAACAAACCTGAAGGCATCACACTACCTGACTTCAAACTATACTGCAAGGCTACAGTCACCAAAACAGCATGATACTGGTATCAAAACAGAGAGACAGACCAATGGAACAGAACAGAGGCATCAGAAATAACACCACACATCTACAACCATCTGATCGTTGACAAACCTGACAAAAACAAGAAATGGAGAAAGGATTCCCTATTTAATAAATGTGCTGGGAAAACTGACTAGCCATATGTGGAAAGCTGAACTGGATCCCTTCCTTACACTTTATACAAAAATTAATTCAAGATGGATTAAAGCCTTAAATGTTAGACCTAAAACCATAAAAACCCGAGAAGAAAACCTAGGCAATACCATTCAGGACATAGGCATGGACAAGGACTTCATGACCAAAACACCAAAAGCAATGGCAACAAAAGCCAAAATACACATATAGGATCAATTAAACTAAAGAGCTTCTGCACAGCAAAAGAAACTACCAGTAGAGCGAACAGGCAACCTACAGAATGGGAGAAAATTTTTGCAAGCTATCCGTCTGACCAAGGGCTAATATTCAGAATCTACAAAGAACTTAAACAAATTTACAAGAAAAAAATCAAACAACCCCATCAAAAAGTGGGCAAAGGATATGAACAGACACTTTTCAAAAGAAGACATTTATGCAGCCAACAGAGACATGAAAAAATTCTCATCATCACTGGTCATTAGAGAAATGCAAATCAAAACCACAATGAGATACCATCTCATACCAGTTAGAATGGCAATCATTAAAAAGTCAGGAAACAACAGGTGCTGGAGAGGATGTGGAGAAATAGGAACACTTTTATATTGTTGGTGGGACTCTAAACTAGTTCAACCATTGTAGAAGACAGTGTGGCAATTCCTCAAGGATCTAGAACTAGAAATACCATTTGACCCAGCCATCCCATTACTGGGGATATACCCAAAGGATTATATATCATGCTGCTATAAAGACACATGCACACGTATGTTTATTGCGGCACTATTCACAATAGCAAAGACTTGGAACCAACCCAAATGTCCATCAGAGATAGACTGGATTAAGAAAATGTGGCATATATACACCATGGAATACTAGGCAGCCATAAAAGAGGATGAGTTCATGTCCTTTGTAGGGACATAGATGAAGCTGGAAACCATCATTCGGAGCAAACTATCACAAGGACAGAAAACCAGACACCACATGTTCTCACTCATAGGTGGGAGGTGAACAATGAGAACACTTGGACACAGGGCAGGGAACATCACCCACTGGGGCCTGGCATGGGGTGGGGGAATGGGGGAGGGATAGCATTAGGAGAAATACCTAATATAAACGGCAAGTTAATGGGTGCAGCAAACCAACATGGCACATGTATATATTTGTAACAAATCTGTACGTTGTGCACATGTACCCTAGAACTTAAAGTATATATTTAAAAAAGAGTACTTCTCTGATAAAGCATGTTACTGAAGGCTCTCAAAACTGTTCTGTTTATTTCTCTAGCCTTACTTTCTACTCTTCCATCATAGGTGCTGTAAAACTAGTCATATCAATGTCTTTAAAGAATTCTGCAGAGTTTTCTTGTTGACTCAAACCCCTTGCATTTGCTTCTTCAGCTTGTTACCTAATTTCAAAGTCACTTCCACATTTTCAGGTATCTTCACAGCAATGCCCCACTTCTCCATACAAATATTCTGTATTAATTAGTTTGTTCATGCAATGCTGTAAAGAAAATACCTGAGACTGGGTAATTTATAAAGACATTTAATTGGTTCATGGTTCTGCAGGTTTTACTGCTGGCATTGTGTCGGCATCTGCTCAGCCTCTAGGGAGGCCTCAGGAAGCTTACAATCACAATCATGGTGGAATTTATTGATAGTTATGATTTAAAACTATGTTGATGTACATATTGCTTTTTATAGGCAAATACTTAAAAATATGGTTTAATAATGACCTCTGCTTTCTAGGATGTGGGCATGTCACTTGGCAAAAGCAGGAGTAATGGACAGAGAGAGTGGGGGTGGGGAGGTGCCACACACTTTTAAATGACCAAGAACTTACACATTATCATGAAGACAGCACCAAGCCATAAAGGATCCACCCGCAGGATGCAAACACTTTCAACCATCTCCTGCCTTCAGTATTGGGGATTGTAATCCAACATGAGATTTCGGTGGAGACAAATACCAAAACTATATCAAACTGAGAACTTTGGAGCCAGGGAAAGGAGAGAGCTTACCATTGCTGAGAGAGAGGAAGATATATATATATATATAATATATATATATATATATATAATATATATATAAAAACTATACATATGTTTATATATATATCAACTATATATATTTATATATATCAACTATATATAACTTTATATATATATATCAACTATATATATCTTTATGTATATCAACTACATATATATATATAGAGAGAGAAGAAATATGCATATTTGAGCAAGTTTTTCTCATATATGTGTCATTACTACATTTTTATTCCTTGGTTAGGAAATGGAACTGATCAATAATGCACAGCTGAGATTCTAAATCTCATATGTTAAAAAAATTAGCTATAATAAATGAAAAGTAATGAGAGGACTAAATATATTATAAAGTTATATTAATATACATGAATTAGTTACACAAGTTAAAACAGTTTATTACCAATGAATGAACAAATTAAATGGAACCAAATAAACACTGAAGAGAGGGTTCTGAAAATATCAAAATTTAGTATATGATAAACAAAATACTTCAAATCAGTTGGAAAATATTGCATTTAATGAGTATTGGGAAAACTAGATATTCATTCTGGGAAAGAAGATAAAATTGGATAAATTCGATTAGCTTTTCACATCTTAGACACTGGTTATTTAAAAATGAATTAGAGATTTAACTATAAAAAAAGGTAAATAGAAGTATTTTTAAAATGGAAAATAATTGTTTTATAATTTTGAATAAGAAAGACCTTTCTAGATATTACACGTAAGCTGGAAGTCATATTAAAGAAATATTTTAACAAATTCAATTACCAAGCGTGCACACATGCACACAGACACACATGTGAAATCTTCTTTCACAGAAAAATGCATCACGAAGAAATAAAACATAGAGGAAATGGTTTAAAAGTATTTACAATGAATATTAGACAAAGAGCTAATTTCTGTCTCATAGAAAGGGCCACTACACTTGATATGAAAAATGATCAACAACCCAAAGAAGAAATAAACAAATATTAAAAAAATTAAAATAGGAGTGGCTCTTAAGTATGTGAAAAGATTCCTAGCCTCTCTCACAATAAGATAATTATCATTTAAACCTATATAGAGATACATATTACCTTTTGATAGGCAAATATTTAAAAATATTATTTGATCATGAACTCTGTTTTCTAGGATGTGGGGAAACAACTTTCATAGAAATGTAACTTTTTACAACCACTGTGGAAAGTCATTTGGCAACACCTGTCAGAATTATAAACACCTGCTCATTTAATTCCAGAACTTAACTTCCGAAATACATTATGTAGGTAAACTTTGTGCATGCAAAATGACTTGGATGTAAAGTTCCTCACTGCAGCTTTATGTATAAAAGCCAAAGATAGGAAATAATCCCATGTCCATCAATATAGGACATGATTACACCATGTTGCATCCACTGCTAAAGAAAAGAATGAGGAAGTTTTTTATGTACTGACATAAATTAATTTTCACATTAAAGCATAATACATAAAAGCATGTATATTTGGGCACACATACACCCAACACATACTGGTTTAATACACACAATGACTCTAGGAGTGTATGCAGACCACTGATAAGTCATCGCCTCAGAGTGAAAAACTAGGTACTTGGGAGTGGGGGCAGCAGGAAGATTTTTACTATAAATCCTGTTGCACCCTTGGGATTTTGCACCATGTGAATGCATTGCCTTTTAAATAGTAAATTCAGGAAAACACAGTAAGGAATTTCAAAATTGAATCTCACAAAATCTGAATAATTCTTTAGAATCCACCATTGCTAAGTTAACTGAGATAGCCTAGAGTCTAACTGGTAAAAATGGGATTTTGTTGATTCTTCTAGTCACTATGAACTGCTATTAAAAATCATTAAATTACATTATCTGATTCTGTTTGACTTAGTATGTTTTTGAGCCTTTTCTGTTTGTACCAGCATCTCAACTATTTCTGGTTCAATGTTTCTGATTCAAATTCTTTTGGAAAGACTCAGATTGGTCCAACTATTGCCATCATCTCTACAGGTCACTTCTTTCATACCAGATTATTATTTGCCATTGTTAGTCTATACATTGACTCACCTTGGCTGGTGATTCATTCTTGGGCAATCATTTATGTCAGGTAGACAGTACAATTTCAGTTATATGCAGTAAGAATTATCAATAATGTGAATGTTATTGGCCCCACTTCTCCTGCCTGCCAGCATTTGTTTGCTCCCCCCACAACAGACCTCAACAAAAACACCTAATCTCTATTTCAACTTCTCTTTTTTCAATCGCTATTAAATCCATTCCAATCAAGCTTTGGTCCTCTACTAATCTACTAATACTACTTATCTCAAGGTCACCACTGAATTTTGCTAAATTAGAAGAAAACAGTTCATCAACTTATTTGACCGCTCAGCTGTCTCACCAGCTATTTGACAGTCTAGAATTTAGAGGGGGAAATAGGCAGGAAGGTCTCTGGGGACTCTCCAGGGTTATATTTATATATACAATTTATATAATATATAAATTTTATTATAGACATTATATATATGAACTGTATATAATAGATTTTTAAAATAAACTTTTTTTTTTTTTTGAGATGGAGTCTGGCTCTGTCACCCAGGCTGGAGTGCAGTGGCACAATCTTGGCTCACTGCAAGCTCCGCCTCCTGGGTTCACGCCATTCTCTTGCCTCAGCCTCCCGAGTAGCTGGGACTACAGGCGCTGGCCACCTCGCCCGGCTAGCTTTTTGTATTTTTAGTAGAGACGGGGTTTCACCGTGTTAGCCACAATGGTCTCGATCTCCTGACCTCGTGATCCGCCTGCCTCGGCCTCCCAAAGTGCTAGGATTACAGGCATGAGCTACCGCGCCCGGCCTAGAAATAAACTTTAAAAAATACTTTTTTAAAAAAGTTTCAGAATATTAGTTTAAAGCCTGACTGCATCCAGGGATGCAATAAAACTTCTAATGACCTGTCTTTCAATCTCAGGTCTATTATTCTTTGTTTAAATCCACTTTTATATTGTCCCTTTTTTACTGTAATACGGATGCTTGTTACTCTAAGATTATTATCTGTTTTCAGCAGCTCAGCTTTCCTCTACTAAGAGGTTCAAAAAAGGCCCAGAACTGAGCCTCATTGAGCTATGGTTTGGTCATAACCAAGGATGAACTAATTGCTCTAGTCAGAGGGATGTGTTACTCTGATTGCCAGGGCAGGTCATATACTCACCTTTGTAGTTACAGAAGGAAGCAGCTTCAGTAATACCACAAGAATTAGAGATGGAGGGATGGTGTCTTTCTTAGTCTTCTTTGTGTTGCTACAACAGAATGCCACACATGGGATAATTTACAAAGAAAATAAAATTTTCACAGTTCTGAGGCTGGAAAGTCCCATATCAAAGTGCTAGCGTCTGATAAAGTTGTTTCTGCCACACCATCCCATGGCCGAAGGTGGAAGGGCAGGAGATCACAAGATGAGGCAAGAGAGAAAGTGGGCCAGATTCATTCTTTTCATTAGGATAATAAAGAGAAGAGTTACCATTTTATTAGTAATTCACTCCTGTGATAACTCCCAGCATAATGCCATTAATCTGTTAAGGAGCGCAGAGACATGAACTAATCACCATTTAAAAGCCCTACCTCTCAGCACTGTTGCAGTGGGAATCAGGTTTCCAACACATGGAAGTTTGGGGAAACATTCAAACCATAGCAAATCATTTTAAGAGGAGAATAAGGGTGCTGACACCAGATGAAGAGTTGAATATTTTAACTACTGACAAATATATCTACTTTCCTTACATTTATTCAAAAACTTACTAATGTATATTTTTGAACTTTTAAAACTCAAATCATTTTTTAAAGGCTGTTTTCTACAATCCTACCAACTTTTTTATAAATAGATGTTCAGCTTTAAGGTTGCATTCTTCAGCCTTTAATACATATTAAAATATATATGCATTTATATTTTTTACTATATGATTTTTCAGATCTCATCTGCTAAATTGAAAGGGAAATGTCTGAATCATGGGGTGCTAGTGGTCAAGGCAAAGTAGTAGAGCAATTTGTTCCCAAGTGCTACTGTCTGAATAAAAATGCAAGATATTAACTTGACTGGTCTTTTTAGCATGTATAATTGTGTTTTTATTTTATAAAAATTTCTAATTTTCAGGATAAATAGACCTAAATTTCAATCAACTTAGATGGGAGTTGTTTGGATAAGTTCTCTTAATTGCTGGGAGGTACATTGACTATAAATCTCCAGTCTGTCTCATCCCAATAAACTCTACATCTGTGTGTTTTGATTGAAATTGGAATGAGAGCAAAGGGATGATCGTGACGAGAAAGATAAACTGCTAGAAGCGATTAACATTTATTATGATCATCTCTACACATTAGCCAACAGACATTTTTAGTAAAGTATAAATTGATGAATACAAGAGCAGGCTACCACAACTTAATGAAACATATCATTTTTCTTTCTCCACTGGCTTTATGTTAATGCAGAGTGAATTGTCTGGCAGGAACATCTGTTTATCTCATGGACCCAGCCAAAGTAATCTCATGTGCAGATTTTACTCATTTTCTTCAGTAGGTCAGGTGAATAAGAAGGTTCCTGAAAATGATAACAAAATACCAGTATCACCAGCACAAATCTGTGCTGAGCCCTCTTGTGTTGCAGACCTTGGAGATACAATAATGGGACAAGACAAAATATTCATGACCACAAGAAGCTGACAGACTAGGCATACTGAGGAAATAAAATTAAGACAGATTGAGGCCAACTCAGGGGAATCTTCAGGCTTGCTTCAGGAAATCATAGGATGAATTATTGGACCATCTACTACTCTGCCTTTCATCCTCATGAAACACTGAGATGATTTATATGAATAAAATTGCTGGTGATTCTCCAGGTCCAATATGAGTTAGTTAGTAAATCTTATGCACTATGGCAGGTGGAGATGGAGAGATGATCCTTAGGCAGACCCAGGTTGACCCTAGAGTTAGAAAATATTATTTTTCACCTGTGCATGCACACACACACACACACACACACACACACACCCCTAGAAAATTCCTCATAACCTGGACATGAAAATGCCACAGGATGAGTGGTAAAAATAGAAAAATACCTGCTTTCTGTAGCTACAGAACCTATGGGAAAATAAAATCCTTAAAATGACATTAGACTACAAACTTCTTGTCATACCATCTATATTCCCTGCAACAAACAGGAACCATTCTCCATCACTCAGGTTGGAGGTTGAAACATTAAAAATTCCCAAAGTGAAACACTATGTGGATGGAAGAATTGGCCATGCATTAGCAAAGAAATTATCTTCTTTTTTTTTTTTTTTGAGACGGAGTCTCGCTCTGTCACTCGGATTGGAGCGCAGTGGCGTGATCTCAGCTCACTGCAAGCTCTGCCTCCCGGGTTCACACCATTCTCCTGCCTCAGCCTCCCAAGTAGCTGGGACTATAGGCGCCTGCCACCACGCCTGGCTAATTTTTTGTATTTTTTAGTAGAGACGGGGTTTCACCATGTTTACCAGGATGGTCTCGATCTCCTGACCTCGTGATCCACCCGTCTCGGCCTCCCAAAGTGCTGAGATTACAGGCGTGAGTCACTGCGCCTGGCCAATGATCTCTTTTTTATTATCACTCTTAAAACCTCTTAACGTTGAAACATGCCTGAGAGCCTCCTCAAACAAACTGCAAAAGTAAAATAAAAATAACCTCTTTCATTAAACATTGCATAGGACACAGACTCCCTGAGGCTTCTCCAAGGAACCCGGTCTGAGCAACCTTACTCTAGACCTAGGGTGCTCCTCCTTCCTAGAAAGCAGAAGAGTAAAGAATGGTGAAATGCGCAGGTGAGGAGAATAAGTGGTATCAATTGTTAAATTTATTCATTTTAAAGATAACATAGGAATTGCCAAAAGTTTTTAAATGCTAATATTTTCGAAGACAGTATTCTAAGAGTTTTATTAGATGGAGAGTTTTACAAAGAAGTCAGCTTGTCCCTGTTTTCTTTATATGTCTGTACCCTCACATTTGTGTAACTTTGTTTGCTTAGAGGTCTATCTCTTTGTGTTTCTCCTGTTTCTCCTTCTCTGTGTGTGTGTGTATAAACAAATATTTTGTATATAAATATAGTATATGCATATATGCATATATATGTATAAACACACATATGTATGTGTATATATGTCGATACACACATACATACATATACATATATGCATGTATATATACACATATACACCTCTGTGATATACACACCTCTGTCATATATATATGTGTATATGTGTACATATGTGTATGTGAACACACATGTATCTATGTATACATATATATGTACACATATAGGTATATTTCTATATCTGGGTGTATATACATGTATGTACATATATACATACAAAAATATACATACATATTTATATATGTATACATACAAACATACACACATATGTAATATACATACACAAAACATTTATAATCTTTTCTGGAGCACTAGAGCAATTGAAATATCTTTCAAACACATTTTCAGTATTGAAATTGGGTCACTTAACATGGTAGTCACTAGCAAACTTGAAGATGGGATTTGCGTTATAATTTTTATCATTAGATTTATAGCTTTAGCCTCCATCCTTGGTTCTTCTATGGCCAAAGTTCCTAGAGGTGCTGACTTAATGAAGCCAAGTTAGAGCAGACTTACTCTTGAACGTACTTTCTTCTAATGCACACAAATGCTCTTATTGATTATCCGTCTTTATGTTTTAAAGTCGGTTCTCTCTTAGCAATGTCCCACACTTCCAATACTTCCAGGGTATTATTATTGTAATGCTGACAGGAGCGTTCTACGTACCAAAGGGGTGACATATCCTGAGGACAGGTCACACAATGAGCTGACACCTCTGCTAAGAAGGCTTGTTTGTCTAAGAGGCCTAGTGAAGTGTCTACCACCAAAGGGACAGCTCTGGCTTTGGTGTTACACAAATATCAATGATTCTCCTTCTGTTGATCATACCAGCCACCGATGACACTGGAGCCTATGTGTAGATAGAATGCCTTGCTGGAACTCCATGGCATCTCATTAATTATTCATGGACAGGCATCATTGTAGTAATTGTCAAATAGACATTGAACTGTGATGAGAGCAATGTTTATTACGTCCAACTGAGGCAAAAAACTTCCGTTACTAGCATATATTGATGCATTCAGTAGTAGGTTGCTCAAAACTTGTTGACTGACTGCCTAACTCCTATAGAGACTAATGAAAAGCCAAAGGATATGATCACTGGCTTCTCTTTATTTACTTTTACTTTATGTCTCCCTATTTATTCCAACAATTAAAGCAAACAGGAGAGAGAGTTTGCTTGGACAAAACAATGTTATAGGGAATGTAGCTAATAAATCTTAACCTTCATCTCAGCAAAAGAGCACCCCAGGCAGCAGCTGGGGTTTTTGCTTTTGCTGATTTTTAAAATAAATGAAAAGTGAACTGCAAGTTATAACAGGAAAGCCTGACCTACACAAATAATAAGACACCTCCACTTAACCTGAGCAATCAATACAGCCTCATGTAGGAAAAGTGCTGGGGAAGCTGGCTCGACACCCAGGGTAAATCCAGGCAGGGTAAGTGTTCCCAGCAAGGCAGCCCTAAACTTGTGTTTGTCTCTGCATTTCTCTCTGGCTTGTCCGTAAATCCAAAAAGGCTAAATTGAGTTCCTTTTTTTTTCTCCCCTGAACACACAATAAGTATTTGTTCTGAGTCCTCTGCTATTATCTCCTATTCAGTTTCCCTCTGCCCATCTGAACCACATTAATTCTAAGACTTATCTTTTCTATTTTCCTTACAGAAAAAAAATGATCTCCATATAAACCTGAACTAATTCAGGTTCTCTAGGCCTCCAGTCTTTCCTTAGCTATTTAATAGTTTGACACATTAAATCTTTTTACTAAATGTTTACTATGTGCCTTGTGCCATGTTAAGCACTGGAGGACAAAAAGAAAAGGAGAACCAGTGGAAAAGGCATGATCTCTGGTTCTAAGGATTATGGTGAGGTGGGTACTAAGAAGCAAAGAAATCAAATGTGGTGGGGTGTGGGACTCAGATAAGCTTTTGGGACACTTTGCAAGGCAAGAAAGGGACTATGAGGGAGCAGGTGGTCACCACTCCTCAAGAGAGGTGTGCTTGGCTCAGGGCCTACAGGCCACAGTGCTGCTGTGCTCCAGGAGAAGACCCCACTCCCTGATGGCTCTTTCATTTTTAATGTGCACACTGACCCTGAGAATGCCTTATGATGTCAGACCTAGGCAACTGGTTGTCTGAGTTAAGGATCCTGCAGATCTTTAGGAAACTGCTGGGAAAGGCAAACTACCCACATATCACATGTCCCAAGGATGACTGGATGGTTGTAGCCCTCCCACTGGAGAGAAAAAGACTCACATCTCATGCTTGTGGAGTCAGGGGATGGCATTCCTAGGTAACTGATCACAGACAACCCTGCTTTTCACTCTATAATGAATGTTCATACATGCTCTAGGTATGTCACAGAAGATGGTCCTGGCTTCTGTGAAGACAAGTGAAAGTAAACACTGAAAATAGGAAGGGAAAGGAGGGATTTAGCAATGACCCACCAAGCAGATAATGCTTTACAGTCAGGTGCTGTGGGAAATGTATTAATAATATCAGCGCTTCCTTTTTTACATTGTTTTCATGTTTAAACTTTTTGAAATAAATAAGAAAATTTCTTTATTTTATAGTCTAGGAAAATGAGGCTTATAAAGATCAAGAGGACTTTCTGCATTCACACAGATGTATGCAAAGAATATTCAAGTATATGACTCCCAAGCCGTGTTCCTTTGCTAGTAGATGCTTAATGCAGGGCACCATGAAATATACATTTCCAGTGCCCTGTGAGAGTCATATGATGCTTTCCTTTGAGCCAAACTTTGCAACTAGGATGAGGACAAGTTAGGAAACTTAGACACTATTTTTAATAACAAAATTCCAGTTGGTATTTGGAGGAAAATGTTGTTGCCTAAAACAGTTTCTGATACATAGGGTTAATTATAACTTATTTGATATTAGAATAACTTAGAGTAATAATACAGATTTTATATTTCCTTTTAAATGAAAGAATGATTACTAAGGCAAAATGGGAGAAGCCATGGGGTCTATGGCTCAACCTCAGGTTTGTTATGTGACTTGTGAAAAATCTCTTAATATATTTTAGATTTCTGTTTTTGAGAGAAGTGAGAATAGAAATACCCATTTCAATTTTTGTGGTCTGTGTTTTTCATGTTAGCAATGGGAACTCACGCTGAGAGATAGGATTAATAGCTGTAGATAGACACACAAATTTTTAAATGTACTATGAACATACTGAACTATAGAAGTTTTTTAATATGTAATAATCTTTGCCTTTGAAAAAAATGTTTATTCCAATTAGAGTCAAGATGAAAACAGAAACGGAAAACATCACTATAACTTCAGAGGAAGGAGACTGAGGTAGTTGGCTCAATACTTGAATTTTGCCTTAATGTACAGATATAAGTCTAAGAGATAAGGAAGGCTACCTGACCAGAAAAGATGAATATAAGCCCTGTTCCTCACAGTCTGTTTTTAAATGTTATATGAACAATGTTACTGGGCTCAAATAAATTTGTTTCTTTTAGGTTTTCCTCCAGTAGTTTCATAGTTTTGGGTCTTACATTTAAGTCTTCAATCCATTTTGGGTTGCTTTCTTTTGTATATGATGAGTCGTAGGGGTCTAATTTCATTCTTCTGCCTGTAGATATCTAAGTTTTCACAGAACCATTTATTTTGAAGACACTGCCTATTCCCCAATGTGTGTTCTTCGCACCTTTGTCAAAAATAAGTTGAGTGTAAATATGTGGCTTTATTTTGGGGTTCTTTATTCTGTTCCATTGGCCTGTATGTTTGTTTTTATGGTAGTATCATACTAGTTTGGTTAGTATAGCTTTGTGGTATATTTTGAAGTCAGGTAGTGTGATACCTCAAGCTTTGCACTTTTGCTCAAGATTGCTTTGGCTATTTGGCGTCTTGAGCTTCCACACAAATTTTAGGATTGTTTTACTTATTTCTGTGCAAAATATATTTTGTATTTTGATACGGAGTGCATTCAATCTGAAGGTCAAGTTGGTGGCTTTAAGTTTGTCATACATGGCTGTGCTAAGGTATGTTCCATTTGTACTTAATGTGTTGAGGGTTTTTATCATGTAGGGGTGTTCAATGTTATCAAATGATTTTTATGTGTGTCTTTTGAAGTGATCATATACTTTTTTTAACCTTGATTTTGTTAATGTGATGAATCATGTTTATTGGTTTGCATATGTTGAGTCCTCCTAGCATCCCTCAGATGATAGAGGCCAGCATTGCCCTGATACCCAAACCAGATAAGGACACGATAAAAAAAGAAATCTATAGACCAATATCTTTTATGAAGTTAGATGTGAAAAATTTTAACAAAATATTATCATTCCAAATTCTTTTTTTTTTTTTTTTTAGATAGAGTCTCGTTCTGTCACCCAGGCTGGAGTGCAGTGGCGTGATCTCGGCTAACTGCAAGCTCCGCCTCCCAGGTTCACACCATTCTGCTGCCTCAGCCTCCCCTAGTAGCTGGGACTACAGACACCCGCCACCATGCCCGGCTTTTAGTAGAGACAGGGTTTCACCG
Source organism: Papio anubis (assembly GCF_008728515.1). NCBI lineage: Eukaryota > Metazoa > Chordata > Mammalia > Primates > Cercopithecidae > Papio > Papio anubis. The sequence goes on along the minus strand of NC_044979.1, from coordinate 90,038,640 downwards.
TGTTAGCCAGGATAGTCTCAATCTGCTGACCTCGTGATCCACCCGCCTGGGTCTCCCAAAGTGCTGGGTTTACAGGCATAAGCCACCATGCCCAGCTCATTTTTTAAATATAACTTTGCTAAATATAAGAATTTTATAGTAGAATCCTTTGGGTATATGCTACAAAATTCTTATATTTAGCAAAGCAAACTAACACAGGAACAGAAAACCAAACACCGTATGTTCTCACTCATAAGTGGGAGTTGAACAATGAGAACACATGGACAAAGGGAGGGGAACATCACACACTGGGGCCTATTGGGGAGTCAGGGGCAAGGGGAGGGAGACCATTAGGACAAATACCTAATGCATGCTGGGCTTAAGGACTAGATGACGGGTTGATAGGTGCAGCAAACCATCATGGCACACGTACACCTATGTAACAAACCTGCACATTCTGCACATGTATCCCAGAACTTAAAGTAAAATAAAATAATAAAATAAAATAATTTTAGTTGGCATTTTCATTTTGCTTGTTTCTACTTTAAGCACTTTGATTATTCTACTATCTTTGGCTTCTATTTTTTATTTCTTTTTTTTTTTTTTTATGAGAAATCAGCTATTGGCCAAGTATAATGGCTCACACTTGCAATCCTAGCATTTTGGGAGGCTAAGGTGGGAGGATTGCTTGAACCCAGGAGTTCCGGACCTGCTTGGGCAACATAGGGAGACTCTGTCTCTCCAAAAAATAGCTAGGTATGGTGGCATGTACCTGTGGTCGAGCCACTCAAGAGGCTGAAGTGAGAAGGATCACTTGAACATGGGAGGCCAAGGCTGCAGTGAGCCTTCATCACAATATTGCACTCTGGCCTGAGTGAGAGAGCAAGCCTTTGTCAAAAAAAAAAAAAAAAAAAGAGGAAGAAAAAAAAAGAAAAGAAAGAAAGGAAAAAAAATCAGCTATTAATTTTATTTGTATTCTCTTTTAAGTAATAAGTCATTTTTCTCTTATTGCTTTCAATTTTCTCCTTGTCTTTGACTTTCACCATTTTTATTATTATGTGTCTGTTTGTGAAGATCTTTGTGTTTACCCTCCTTGGAATTTGTTGGGCTTCCTTGATATGTAGATTATTGGTTTTGAACAGATTTAGGAAGTTTTCAGCCATTATTTTTTAAAATATATTTTCTTCTCCTTTCTCTCTCTCCTCCCTTTTGGTATCCTATTACACGTAATGTTTTCTTAGAGGCTTTCTTTATTGTTCTTTATTTTTTTATTCTCTCTGTTTTTAGGCTCACATAATCTTTACTGAGCTCTCTTCAAGGTCGTTTTTTCTGTCCAAATCTATTGTTAAGCTCCTCTAGTGTATTTTTTCCCACTTACTGCATTTTTAACTCTAACATTTTCATTTGACTATTTTTACAATGTTTTATTTCCTATGGATATTCTGTATTTGAGGTGGCATTGTCATCATACTTTTATTTCTTTAATACTAATTTATTTTAGATCTATGAACTTGTTTATAGTGTTTAATGGAAAGTCTTTTTCTGACAAATACGGTTTTCTGTGTGTGTGCTCTCACAGGGAGTTTGCTGCCTGCTCTTTTCTTTAAACCTCTGGTGTATTGTTATACTTTCTTGTTTCTTTGCATCTTTTATACTTTTTTGATAAAAACTGGACATTTTAGGAAACATATTGTAGCATTTCTGGGTACTGTCCCTTCATGCCCTCTTGGGGCTTGTTACTTGCTTATTTATTTGTTTAGAGGCTGGCAGGGTTATTTCAGGGAAATCTACCCATTCTTTCAGTGTTAAACCTCTGATGTCACTTTTTAGGGAGACACAGCTTTAGGTCTGCCCACGGTCACTCTGGGATGACAGTGGTTTTGGTAGAGCTTTGTTTTTCCCTTTCCCTTACTGGACCTATCTGTTAAACTTCATTAATTGCTGAATGATATCTCTATTTTTTATAACAATGCCCTATAACATAAATTACCATACAAATAAATCCTAAAAAATTTTAGCTCCTTTGAAGAAAGTTATTGAAGTCGTTTTTATCATTTTTTACTCCAAGGTGGCACCTCCCACCTACCTTATTCCGTGGTACCAACTTACAATTTAGACCATATTTTTTCTCAGTTGGATTCTACCACAGTCTCCGCTGTTCTTATGAGTACTTTCAAGCTTGAACTTCTCCAAAATATGTTGCAACTGAAGTCAGTTCCTTTGGGAAGAAATTAGATGCTCTTTTATGGCTTGTTGGTAAACTTTTCTCTGAGTGATATCCCTAGATATCACTCTCACTCTAGAAGCTGAGTACTTGGTGGTGGAAAACTGTACAGAATACAAAAGTAGCCTAAGGTCCCTGTGGCTCACTTCTTCTGGTGCTGAAACATGCCTCCTCATAAGCCAAGTCAAAGATGATTAGGGCCCCTACCCCATATCCTCAGCATTCCACACCTAAAGCAAAACGTATCTGTGCCATGGGTGGGAAATGGGCAGATGAAGGTGACCTCCACTTCTCAGCCACACTCAGCCTCTGCAGTAGGTAGCTCTGTGTAAGATAAGAAATACTGACATCTTACTCCTCCTAAAAAGAAAGCTCTCCAACTGGGAGCAAAGAAGCGGGGTGGGGAGCAGGTCCTGTGTTCTTGGTTTCAGTGAAATCTCTACACCTTACTGATCTGAGAAGGGAAAAAAACAGAGCAGTTTGGACTTAAATACTATAGACTATTGCTTTTTTTTTTTTTTACTGCTTTTTATAGATTTTCTCAAGTAGATACTATTTTATTTGCTATTTGTACGTAGTACCATTTCTCAAGACTTCAAATGGTTGCTGATTTTACCTGGAGCTCCTTACACTGTCATGCCAAAAGTCAATTTCTGTCATTCTAGAGCTGTGGTGAACATAGTTGGTTTATTCATTGTTATTGTCAAACTACTTATAGGTATATTTTAATATAATTTACAAAGTGCAACATTTCTGGATGTCTTTTTAAAATCAACTTTGTGGATGTATACTTTACACACAACAAAATTTATCCAAGTTTACATTACCAAAATGTTTGACAAATTTATACACCAGTGTAACTATCAAACCTAATCAAGATGTACATTTCCATCACTTCAAAGGATTTCCTGTGCCTCTTCCCAGATAAATCCATACCACCCAACCTCCAGCTCCAGACAACTACTGATGTGCTGCCTTCATGTTGCAGATTAGATTTGTTTCAGGTGACCCTGGGAGATGCTTCTTCTTAATCATTTTTCCCTAAAATGATGTATAGCCTGAATATTGTAATTCTGACTCTCTTCCAGCACCTCAAACCTTCAGTGAACTGTCGCAGGGACAGCGGTTGTACACAGATATGACTATACAGCTACTGAGGCCACCCAGAGCTGATTGGTTTTTGCCTGCTCAAAGTTTGCTTTCTGTCTCTTCTTTCCTGTCAGGCTTCCTATATCTAGCCACATCCTTCTAATATGCTCCATTGTACCTTAATTTAGCCAGTGTCTGTATCTATTACTCTCCACATAACCATAATTCTCATAAAAATTTAACATTTTATAAAATTTTTATAAAGAAAACTTTATTTAGAAATACAGTATCATTACTTATGAATTGTTAAATTCCTCCAACTTAGACCAGAAACCAGAATTAGTAGATTTTTAAAACAATTGCATTGTTGTTACATGAAGTGGAAAAAGAATTATTAATTGGTAGTCTATGAAGAGGCTAAAAATATATCTGCCACAGTGAACATCAATAATCAGTTACTAAAGGGCAATTTAAAACCCAAGCAGAGAATGCTAGTGAATAACTTAAATATTGAACAAAATGAAGAATTATAAAAAGAAGCTATAAAAATACAAAGCATTTAGACATTGTGTCTCGTGATTTTGTTGGTTAACTCGTGGGAAGCAATGGCAATAGTCGTTAATATTTTTTCATCATTCCATTTTCTGCATGTAAAAATTTAAGTGTCAGTTTACAATCATCAATCTATTGCCACTGTCCTTTGTACCTTGTAGGTATAAGCAAAGCTAATTTAGAAAGGAAACCATTATTCTCCTGAGAGTTTTATTTTAACAAAGGTTAGATAAAAATATTTTTTTAATCATTGTCTTCTGCCCAGACTACTGGCTCAGACTTGTGCAGTCATTCACCTTCAAACCTCCATCACAGCACTGCTGAGTCTGCACTCAACTAAGCTGAGAAATAAGCAGCTTTGACATTTAGTGGCCCAAGGCTTCTTTTCTCCTTGAAGGAATTATGTAAGTCAGCAACATGTGGTTTTGTTTGCTCACCTGGTTTCAAAGCAGATGGTGAATTCTCACCCCGGCTGGACGGAAGGGCCCTGAAAACATTTAGCAGTATTTACCAGGTGAATTCTGCTTGCGCTCCAGGGCCTTCGGGAACGTATGATTTACATTCATGGATGCCTAAATCTAGGTAGTGGAAGATATCAAATTCAAAACCAAAGGTAACCAATGACTTATGGTTCTGTTCCTGATGTACATCAAAGTTAGACTGTCTATCATGAGTGAATATAAGAAAAGTTATTATATTCTTTTATATATATATATATATAAAAGAATATGAAATATATTTTATATATTCTTATATGTAATATATTCTTATATATATGAATATAAAAATATATATATAAGAATATATTTTATATTCTTATATGTGATTGAAATTTTAGTCACCAGGAAGTCCTCAAGGACTCCCTTTCCCTGCAATTGTTTTACTAATGACACTTTTGTACACAGTAGTGATATGATTTCATTTTGGTTATATTTACTAAGATTATCCCACCTTTGACCTTTTTATTGCATATATTCTATTGGAAATTGGTTTAGTGAGGGAGTAATAGCTGTTGTGGACTTTAAATCTCTTCACTCAAACAAGATTTGTGTTTTTATCCATGTCCTAACAATGCCATTTCACTACTACCAGGAGACAGCGACAGCTTTTGTGCACTATAATGCAATCTTCAGGGCGTGAATATTTCTATAATAAATGAACATTGAACACCATAAGTATTTGCATAGTCACTGTTCTTAGTGAATAAATAAAAAATACTCCGGAATCTCTTTTACCTATTCCTGTATTTTGTTTTGTTTTGTTTTGACAGGGAGTATCACTCCATCACCAGGCTGGAGTCAGGGGCACAATCTCAGCTCACTGCAACCTCCGCCTCCTGAGTTGAAGTGATTCTCCTGCCTCAGCCTCCCGAGTAGCTGGGATTACAGGCGCATGCCACCATGCCTGGCTAATTTTTGTATTTTTAGTTGAGACAGGGTTTCGCCATGTTGGTCAGGCTGGTCAAGAACTCCTGACCTCGTGATCTGCCCACCTCAGCCTTCCCAAGGGCTGGGATTACAGTTGTGAGCCACCAGGCCTGGCCCACCTCTTCCTGTATTTTTAATTATTGATATGGTTTGGCTGTGTCCCCACCCAAATCTCATATTGGATTGTAGTTCCCATAGTCCCCACATATCATGAGAGGGACCAGGAATTGAATTATATGGGAGTGCTTTTCCTTTGCTGTTCTTGTGATAGTGAATAAGTCTCACAAGAGCTGATGGTTTTATAAAGGGCACTTCCCACACACAAACATTCTGTCTTGCCTGCTGCCATGTAAAATGTGCCTTTGCTCTTCCTTCACCTTCCACCATGAGTGTGAGGCCTCCCTAGCCATATGGAACTGTGAGTCCACTAAACTTTTTTCTTTATAAATTACCCAGTCTTGGTTATGTCTTTATTTGCAGTGTGAGAACAGACTTATTCAATTATTATAGTCACTAATGGGGTTCATCGCCCATCAAATCATTCTCCAGTAAAGTCATCTACAATATTTCCATAAGAGATTTTATTGTTGTACCTTGATGCTTAACTTGAAGTGAATCAGGACTGTATGTTGCCCACATTGGTCCTTAGTCACATTTTGGGATCTGTTTTTTCTAACAGTGAAGACATTAATTAATCATACATGAGAGTATGTTTATGTCTGAAATTAATCAAGACCATATTTTGTGGATTTAGGATGTTTCGCAAATGTATACACTTAAAGACTGTCTTGTAAGGTCAACAGCTGAGAGGATGTAGAAGGAACATGCTGAGAAGTTCAGGAAGTACTAACATAAAGCTCCCTCTTCCCGCAGGAACATCAATTTCAGCATATGTTAGGTCTTTTGAACAAAGAGTTGTAGATACTGTCTTGGAAAAGTGTTTTCAAAAATAGAATTGAATATTTTTAAACTTTCATCCCAATAGAAAGCCAAAGTTAATGAGGAAACTTGGATTCATTTCACAAACTGTTGCTTGTAATCTACTTTGCTTGGCTACATGTTCCCTGGACAAACCCAAAAGACCAAAAGTATAAATTCCAGTACTATCACTCACAGTATCACAAACTTTTGGTGACTCAATCACTTTACCTGTATGTTGTTCATTCTAGGACCAGTTTCCCAGAGGTCATACTCCTCTCAGATTTCTTAGAATTGGTTAGTCTTAGGTCATTCGACTTGAGAAGTCCTCAAAGATTTTACTGTTGAAAGTATTAATACATCCATCACCACAAGGGAATCAGTTAATGTGCTGTTATATCTCAAATACATTATGATACCATCTTCATTTTTCTCAACAGCCTCCTCTAAATTCTATTCTTTCTCTTTGCCTTAAAAATCTGCACAATGAAAAAGAGCACAAGGGAAGTCTCCCGGGAAATACAGGGAGAAAATAATTAGTCAAAATGTCCAACGACAGATTATCCAATAATTTATGATATATCTGGATGTAGAATACTACACAACCAAGAAAAATACTAATGTACTTATTGATCTATTCATATTTAAAAAGTTAATGACATATATTTTGTGTATTCCATATTACAAGCACTAGGCTAACTCCCAGATGTATCATGGTGAGCAGGAGAGACTGGACCCGTGACTTTCTTAAGTTTTGAATCCAGTGGGAGATACTAACAATAGATAAGTGAGGAACTACAACCATAAAAATTGTTATTAAAAAATACCATGTGCTGGAATTTCTGAAAATAAAAGCATGCCTATATTCAAATATACAGTGTGAAAAATAAAGGTATGCACAAAATAGTCCATAAAGGTACAAAAAAGATGGGCAGTAGTTTCCAGTGGCTGCTGGCAGAACAGGCGTCAGGAGGTATGCGTGAATGGAGTCAAGCAGAAGTTATTTACAACCCCTGCTGACTGATCAGTACCCATGCCACACTGGTTATTATTAATACATACATGGGATATCACCACTGGGTGTTATTAGTCTGGCCAGTCCTTACTTCCATTATGTTTTCTAGATTATCTAATTTTTAAACAATGCTTTATTATATCATAATTGTAAAACATTTTAAACATACACACAGTAGAGAAAACTTTCACTTCTTTATTCGACATACAAGTTTAACAAAAGTTTAAAAATTGTCATTTTTGTTTTAGGATTTTTTTAAAAATGAAATAATCGCAGATAGAGCTAACTTTCTAAAACTTAATCCTTTTTTCTCTTCCTCTCCTTCCCATGTGTAATCACTTCTCTAAAAATGTGCTGATTTTATGTTCTAATAAAAAGGGCTTTACAAATCAATATATAGTACAGATGTAAAAGTCTGAATCACCAAAAAAGTAAAGAGAAAGAAAAGCAAGGGGAAAAAAAGAAAGAAAAAGAAAAAATGAGACAAAACCCGTGGAGTGAAGAGTAATCGTTAGGAGAATGAAAGAGAAAGCTTCACTTTACAAAAGTCCCTGGTGAATGAAATGGTCAAAGTAATTGTAAGAAATCACAAAAAACATTTTGAAAAGCTCAGGTTAGCCTTCATTAAACTGCAAAACTTCCTGAAGCTTGAGAGAATGTTCCTGCTGAATCACTAGATTTTAGAAATATAAAAATAAACTAACCACTGAAACATCCAATTGTTGTAAGAAAGTTCTCGATTCAAAAACAAACAGAAGCAAAACCATCGTTTAAGAAAGTTCTTTGAAGAAATTCCATGCTCATAATTTAAATGAATGTTCAAATAAATGTTGTTATTAACTTTTTTGAGTGTCATCAGTGAATCACTCACTATGCTAGTACCCCATTTAGAAGGTAAGTAGAAAATAATCTTTTCTTCGAGGAGTTCACAATCCAGTTAATAAAACTTGTTAGATGACATGGCATCTTTTTGTCCCTTATGTTGCCACTATTCAGAGAAGAGTTGCATATAGTAGGCATGAGGGGTATTATTAAATGTTTAATAATTAGCTCTCTAGGGGAAATAAAAACCTGATTTGCAGCATTTTCCAATTTCCATGGTATTAATACTACCCCCATGGTTGATTTCAGGATGACATTATATTATGAAACATTATATTTCTTTTTGGAAAGAAATACACACCAGAACACTAGATTCACCAGAGCGAGCTAGTTCAAGCATTGAACAAATATTTGTTCCATGAAGACAAACAGTATAATAAATTTAATAAAAGAGGTTGCTTTAACATATGACAGAAGCACAAAGAAATGATCAAATCTGTTGGAAGGGAGGGCTTGGGTATTTCAAAGTCTTTCCCGAGGTGACCTCTTGATTTTTTTTTCCATTACAGCTATGTTTCATTTATACATTTTCACTAGAGTAATTGTTCTCAAAGAGGGTACAAGATGACTGAGCGGTGGTAGTAGGAGGTTTGTATTACTGTTTCCAGTATTTTTAAAACAGCAATGCTACTAAATAATCTACAGTGAACAGGATGTCTCCACTCCACCCCCCAGCAAAAACAACTGTGCGAATTGTCAAGTATATCAACAGTGCTGAGATTAAGAACCCCTGCACTGGAATAACAGAGAAGAATCTAGTTGAAGGGAACAGCTGGTGCAAAGGCAATGAATAATGAAAGAAAAGTGTATTTTTACCTGGGATACTATGGAAACAAGCTGAGACTCAAAATCAGTGTTTTCACAAAGCTTTTAAAGAAGAGTTTTCCTATATTAGAATAACTCTATGCTTTTCTAATTTCATATTTTATCACTTTACCATAACAATCCACTCTCATTTCTTGTCTTTTGTTTTCCTTTGTGAATCATATCTGCTTTCTCACATCCCATATTATTTCAAAAAATGAAGTTACATCCTTAACTTTTTCCAACCATTACACACTTCCAAGTACCAATGGATCATCAAAATTAAAATTTAACATTGTGTTTTGCAGGCTTTCACTTACCTATAATGTTTCATATTACATAGAAAAACCTAAGTACCACTAAACATGATACATGAGGGAAACAGAATGAGGGAAAGATGTATTACAATTATCTCTGGGAACACAAAAAGAAGCCAATATAGATACAGCTCTTTACATTGTTCTATTTTAAGAAAACCAGATCTCATAAAAAGTTAAATTGTGATGTAATCTTTGGGGTTTGAAAAATATCTTTAAATTATGAAATCTCACAATAAGATTATAGTGAAAGTTGTAATATATATACTTGTATATTGTCACTACATTTTCTTCTTTTGGGAAGTGATTTGGCAAGTAATTTCAAGATCAATTTTTAAAAAAATCATGTTTGTAACCCAAACATTAGCTTCTGGCAATTTATCTTAAGCAATTAAAAAGAATAAAAGTTGCGTTCAAGAATAATTAAAAAAAAAAAAAAGAGAGAGAGATTATAAAAAGAGGAAAAACCTCATTTAAAATCTCTAGCCTTTCAGAAAAATCCAAATTCTACTTAAATGGTAGTCCCCATTAGTTAGTATTAGGCATATAACAGAAATGGTACATGGTATTAAATGCTAATTAAAGGCCAAATTCAATAAGGATGGGAAATGGATATTGGAATGGAAATTAGATACTCACTGTTCTCTGGTAGAGTAGTTTCAATGAAGTGCTGGAACCAAAGGATATTATTTAAGGTGGAGTAATTACAACTGCTTTGTTTTAGAGTCCCTCTCTCCTCTCCCTGTAAAATGCTCCTACTTGCCTCTAGTAAACCTGTAAACTACCAAGAGCTTTGGCTTATTCTGTGAAATAGAATATGTGATAGCTAAACAGTCTCTTCAACTTCAAGCTAACCTAAACACTGATATGCAATGTGGGACTTGGAATCAGTGAAATCCAAGTGTAAATTTCATCAGTGCCACATACTACTTGTGTGATCTTTAGCAAGTTCCAAAATTCTAAATATTCATTTCCTCATTGATAGCATACAGTCCTAATAATACCTAATTCATATAAATGTTGCAAGGACAAAATCAAATAACATCCTATCCAAAACAACATAATTAGAGAGTAGCTTATAGATGGAAATATTTAGCTTAATGTGGACAAGTTAGCATCTCTCTTTGGGTTGAAATTTTTTCTGGAAGCATTAATAATATATCTATTCAAGCTAATAAATATTTATTGAGCACTATGTTACAAAACACTTTGCTGTATGTTAATTAAGATTAATAATAAACATGTGTCATATCTATGATCCAATACATTAATAACATTATGTGACAGTAACTTTCATACTGGTAAAGAAAATAAGAAAGATGGCCAGGCATAGTGGCTCACACGTGTAATCCCAGCACTTTGGGAGGCCGAGGTGGATGGATCACAAGGTCAGGAGTTTGAGACCAGTCACAATATGGTGAAACCCTGTCTCTACTAAAAATACAAAAATTAGCTGAAAATGGTATGGACACACTCCGGTCCCGGCTACTCAGAGGCTGAGGGAAGGAGAATTGCTTGAACCGAAAGAAAGGATAGAGATCATTCCAGTGAGCCAGATCATGCCACTGCACTTCAGCAAAAAAAGAAAAGAAAAGTTTTTTAATTTTTATTTATTATTTATTTTAAATTTATTTATTATTATTTATATTCTAAGTTAGGCATGCATAACGTTTACAGGCTTTACATATGTATATTTTAGCATGTTGAATGCTGCACTGACAATTTATGATGAGATTGTAGGAGACCTCAATGCAACTCCTCCTCCCTCCCCTCCCATGATAGGCCCTCCCAGGTGGATGTTCCCTTCCTGAGTCCAAGTGATTCATTGTTCAGTTCCCACCTATGAGCCTTTAGCTGAGAATATGGGAAATATATTTCTGTTCTGTGATAGTTTGCTAAGAATGATGGTTTCCAGTTACATCCATGTCCCTACAAAGGACAAACTCATCCTTTTATGGCTGCATAGTATCCCATGTAGCTACATTTTCTCTTAATCCAATTCGTCACTGATGGACATTTCATGACCCAAAGTTCTTGTTATTAGGGACAATAGTGCTGCACAAAGTTCACACGCGGTGCATGTCTTTATAGCAGCATAATTTATAATCTCGGGTATGTCACGAATAACGACGTCTATGGTAATATCTAGTTCAGATCCTTTATGAATCGCCTAATACTGTTTTCCATAATGGTTGAACTTAGTTACAATCCCAACAACAGTAAAAGTGTCCCATTCTCCACATCCTCCAGCACCTGTTGTTTCTTGATCATCAGCCATTCTAACTGGTGTGAGACGACCTCACAGGCTCTTGATTTGCATTTCTGATGGCCAGTGATGATATTAATTTTTCATGCGTTCGTTGGTCGCGTTCCTTTTGAGAAATGTTCTGGTGATTCTTTACCACTTTTTTGATGTAAGAGCGAGCTTTGTCTTGTAAATTTGTTTGTTCTTTGTAGGTTCTGGATATTAGCCTTGTCAGATGAGTAGATTGTAAAACTTTCCCATTCTGTCTGTTCACTCTGATGGTAGTTTTTTTACATGTTCTTTAGTTTAATGAGATCCCATTTGTCAATTTTGGCTTTGCTGTTGTTGTATTATGCTTTAACATGAAGTTCCTTGCCGAATGCCCATCCGAATGGTACTAATGAGGTTCTCTAGGATTTTTGTATGGTATTAGGTCTAATGACAAGTCTCTAATCCATCTTGAATTAATTTCGGCAAGGAGTATGTAGGATCCAGTTTCAGCTTTCACTCATGGCTAGCCAATTTCTCCAGCACCATTTATTAAAATAGGGAATCCTTTTCCTGCCTCTCTGTTTCCCAGGTTTACAAAGATCATTTGGCTGTAGATGTGTAGTATATTTCTGAGGACTCTGTTCTGTTCCATTGGTCTACACATCTCTGCTCATGCACCACTGGCTGCTTTGCTACTCTAGCCTTAGTAGCATAGTTTAGTTTGTAGAAGTGGATGCCTCCAGCCTTTGCCTCCTTTTGACTTAGGATTGTCTTGGCGATGCAGGTTTTTTGGTTCCATGTTTGAACTTTGTAGCAGTTTCCAACTCCTAAAGAAGAAACCTATTGCAGCTTGATGGGGATGGCATTTTGAATCTATAGCTACTCACAAGGTATGGCCATTTTCACTACATTATTCTTCCTATCCATGATACACTGCTTCCATTTGTCTGTGTCCCTTTATTTCACTGAGCAGTGGTTTGTAGTTCTCTCCTTGAAGAGGCGTCCTTACACTTTGTAAGTTGGATTCCTAGGCATTTTATCTCTCTAGCTAACTGCAATGCAGTTCATTCCTGATTTGGCTCTCTGTTTGTCTGTTACTGGGTGTATAAGAATGCTTGTGATTTTTGCATTAATTTTGTATCCTGAGACTTTGCTGGTTGCTTATCAGCCATAATTTTAATATATTAAATGGGGTTTCTAACATAAGAATCATACATCTGCAAACAGGGACAATTTGACTTCTTCTTTTCCTAACTGAATACCCTTGATTTCTTTCTCTTGCCTAACTGCCCTAGCCAGAACCTCCAACACTATGTTGAATAGGAAAGTTTGTTTTTTTTAAAGGAGTGATTTTATTGAGGGAAAATTTTCATGAAACGAAGGAGTGATTTTATTGAGGGAAAATTTTCATGAAACGTCAAACTGAACAGTAAAATAACTATCATTATACATATGAACCAATAAAATAGAAGCCATAAATAGGTATGTAAATCTTCTCTTGGGGCAGTCCTTACAAATAAATGCTTCTACATTTGCCTATGTGAATTAATGGTAGGTAACTAAAGGAAATATTTGGTGCACCGTCTCTGAACTCAGCAGATGTGGTGTTATCATAAAGCTGAATTATCCTAAATAATAATTGCTTAGCATCTTTTAAGTATTGTTTTTGAAACAGATGAAATAGTGAATTAATATTTTCCGATCTTTGGCTACCCCCTGTGCCAATAATATTATAAATTATTTTATTACCAATTCCATGATATGTAAGTTCTGGGTGCTATGGTTCCTAACATGTTCATCATTAGTTCTCATCCTGGCAGACTTTTATAATATATGGAAGCCAGTGCATCTTACAAAGTCCTAGTCATGAAGCAGAACATCAATACTGGCGAGCTAATGTATTGTCTCAAGCCAAGCTCAACACATTAAGCTCGCACCATCAAGCACTATCTTTATCAGTCTCCTTTAGCTGTATGCCCAGTTCAATGCACAACAGGAAATGGTAGGAAGGCAGGTAGAAAAAGAAGATGCAAACATGCCATTAACTTTCAATTCAGAGATGATTGCCTTTGAGCCTTAAGGACGTGGACCTTATCTTTCCCTTATGAACTCTTAGTGTGTTTTGAAGTATAGCTCACTTTAGTATTGTAAATTATTTTAGTATTTTTAAACAGCTCCTGAGTCAAGGCCTTCTGGATTTGGGTGGCCTCAAAGCCATTGGTGTTCTCATCTTTTTTCTTGAAATTATGCTCTATTTCTCCTACACCATCCACTTTTTCCCTCTTCTGCATCATCCAATCAGCCTATGGTAGTTCCTCCTTTATTAAAACAAACAAATCCAGAAATTCCACATAAACTTTCAGCTACTATAACAATTCTATGTTCTCTTTATAACAAAGCTCCTCAAAAAGACGTATGGATACTTCCTTACACCACTTTCTACCCTCCTACAACCTCTTGTTTACTTTTGAAAGCTCCTGGAACAGGCTTTAGTCCCCAGTCCTCCACTGAAACTTCTCATTAAGAACCTGTACAATGTCAAACGCAATGGAAACTTTTCAATTCACATCTTACTCAACTTATTGCAAGCATTTGATATAATTCACCATTCTCCTTTTTCATAAAAAATTTTCACTTGTTCTCTAGGATTCCACATACTGCTGATTTTCTCCTACATGAATAATCTCCTCTACTTCCTTCTCTTTTCCTTTCCACTTCTATAAAATGGACTGCCCCAGGATTCAGTTCTTGGGTATTTCATCTCTAACTACAATTACTCCTTTTGTGATCTCCATTAACTTCACAGCTTTAAATACCATATATGGGCAGTTAACATACAAATTTATATCATCAGCTCCAACCTCTTTTCTGACCTCCAGATTTATATATTCAATAACTTTTTGAAAATATTCTCTTGAATGTTTAGTGAGCATCTCACAATAAATATCCTCTGCAGAGAACTCTTGATTACCACACTCACTCCAAACTTGCTATTCCTCCAAACTCCCTAATCTCAGTAAATGTCATACTGCCATCTACCCAGTTCAAGCAAAACCTTAGTGTCACTCTTGAACCCTGCCTTTATTTTAGACCCTGTATTTAGTTAATTAGTAAATCTTGTTAATTCTTTAATGTATTTTTGTAATTGAACCACTTCTCATCTCCTCCAATGAGAACAACACTCCAAGCCACCATCATTTCCTGCCCAGTTTGTAGCAATGCCTTATTAGACAGTCATACTGTCTCAGCTCTTACAAACTTGTAGTGTTGTCCCCCATACAGCAGTCAGAGGATACTTTAAAAAATGTTAATTGGATCATGTCATTTCAGCACTCAAATACTAAAAAGGTCTCCAATCTCTCTTAGAACAAAATTTGAATTTTTACCACAGCCGTTTTTTTTCTTTTTTTGAGATGGAGTCTCATTCTGTGGCCCAGGCTGGAGTGCAATGGTGAGATCTGGGCTCACTGCAAGCTCCGCCTCCCAGATTCAAGTGATTCTCCTGCCTCAGGCTCCCGAATAGGCTCCCGAATAGCTGAGATTACAGGCATGCACCACCACACCCAGCTAATGTTTGTATTTTTAGTAGAGACGGGGTTTCACCATGTTGGCCAGGCTGGTCTGGAACTCCAGACCTCAAGTGATCCACCCACCTCGGCCTCCCAAAGGGCTGGGATTACAAGCATGAGCCACCGTGCTTGGCCTTTACCATGGCTTTTAATAAATACATAATCCAGCCATTGCCTATAACCAACCTCATTTACTATTGCTCTTTTTACTTGTTCTGCTCCAGCACTGCTGGCCTCCTTTGGCTTTCTTTAACTTGACAAGAATGTTCCTACCTCAGAGCCTTTGCATTTTTTTAATATCCTGGGTCTGAAATGCCCTTTCCCCAGATAGTTCCGTTAATCACACCACTCACTGCCTTTAGGACTCTACTTAAGTATCACCTCCTGAAAAGGGTATCCTTGAGAACTCTATTGGAAATAGTACCCTTCCCTCACACTCTCATACTTCTTCCTAACAGTGATCATTTTCTGGATGTATAATTTGTATATGTATGTATATATATAAATTTACATTTTTAAAAATAAATGTTTGGTCTTATACATTCAAATTTAACCCCTTTGAAGACAAGGGCATTTTTCGTTTTGTTCATTTCTTTCCCCAATGCCTACAATTGTGCCTAACCTATAGCAGGGATTGAATAAGTAATTATTAGATGAATTAAATAAAAATATGATGAGGCCTTTATAGTTATTGCCTCCTGGGTAGAGACTTCAAGTGGTTGTGCAGGAGCATTTTGCTTGCTCAAAGAAAAGCTCGGCCGGGCGCGGTGGCTCACGCCTGTAATCCCAGCACTTTGGGAGGCCGAGGCGGGAGGATCCCACAGTCATGAGATCGAGACCATCCTGGCTAACATGGTGAAACCCCGTCTCTACTAAAAATACAAAAAATTAGCTGGGCATGGTGGCAGACGCCTGTAGTCCCAGCTACTCGGGAGGCTGAGGCAGGAGAATGGCGTGAACCTAGGAAGCGGAGGTTGCAGTGAGCCGAGACTGCGCCACTGCACTCCAGCCTGGGCGACAAAGCGAGACTCCATCTCAAAAAAAAAAAAAAAAAAAGGAAAAGTTCACTGGCATTCAACATTGTCCTCACATTACTATCAACTGTTGAATCCACTCAACTGAAGAAACCTTGTCCAGCAGACCGTTGTGTGATGATGATATACTCCATATCTGCACTGCCCATTATGATGGTTACTACCCACTATTTTAACATTTGAAATGTGGCTGGTGCCACTGAGGAGTCAAGTTTCTAATTAATTTTAATTTTTTAAATTTTAACTTAAGTAGCTCCACACTTGACTATCAAATTGAGCATCACAAGTCTAGACCATAACGGGCAAGTGATTGCCTGCCTTAAATAACCTTGGGGTGGGTATTTTCTAGTAAATATTAAGTACACCTATGTTTCCTAATTTCATTGTCCTATTTTTTGCAGTTATGTATGTTTAGCACATCTAAATAACACAAAAAGAAAATACAAAATATCTCTTTTTAAATGTGCTCAAAGCAGAAGGCCAAATTTTCAGTATGGGAAAGATACTGTTGGCAGAAAGCTACCTTGCAAATGGGTATTAGGCAAAAAAAAAAAAAAAAAAAAAAAATGCAGGACACAATTGCTTTCAGTAGAGCCAATCAGTAAGGCCACAGATTCCCACTTAATTATACATTGCTTACTTTCTCTACAGCCAGTGCTGACTTGAATCTCTGGATGCACATGCTTTTAGTAAGCAAATGAAAAAGGAAACACAGAAGTGAATATTTATTTAGCATCCCCTCTACAAAAGTAGAACATGTTTGCAATTTGACACAATATAATTTAAAAAATATAACCCTTCCAAATAAAGGGGCCAACAGGTATATCTCAAATAACTCCATTCTGTATTTTAATAAAACTACATAAATTTTTTAAAAAACAGTATTCTTTAGCATTCAAAATAGAAAAAGAGAAAGCCATATCTACATAGCTTATTTTCATATAGAATGAACACAGAGCATACAAATGGTACATGGTTTTCTTTAACCCTTTCACTCCATCCAACCTATTGCAGCCTGATCTACCTCCTAAGGAAACAAATCAGAGGGTATCCAAGAGTGGTAGAATTTATGTCAGACATTCTAAGTTTCTCGCTTTAAATCAAGGTGACTTACCATTCACCAGATAACTACTCTAAGTATTATAGATCAGGGTTCTCAGTCTCAGTACTATTGACAATTTGGGCTAGATAATTCTTTCTTGTAGGGGGGTGTCCTGCCCATTGTAGAATGTTTAGCAGCATTCTTGGCTTGTAACTGATAGATGCCAACAGTACTCCCCACTCCACCAAGTTGTGATAACCAAAAATATCTCCAGATATTGCCAAGTGTCTCCTGGCAGTAAAAATCACCCCAGGTTGAAAGCCAAGGAAACAGAAGACAGTGTAGTGTATCACATCCTACTTTCTTCCTTTATTTACCTTGATTTTAACCTTTTAAGTTTCCACTCTTCCCAACACCATGCAATTTACTTGGACCCAAAAAGCATCTTTAATTGGTTTACTTTGGCATTCTCTTCTACTCAATTTTAAGCTTGCCTGCTGATGTCTCTACCCCAATGTGAACACATTTCCTTGAAAAGGGTCCCTTAGATTGTGGGGCCTGTCCTCAGGGTCAACTTTCTTTCAATTTACTTACCTTCAAAGTGGAAATTCTGGTTCTTACCCCAACTGCTTCACAGGTTTGCAAAGTTTAAATAAGATAACAAATGTTAAAGTGCTTTGAAAAGATAAAAACTTTTTTTTGCAAATGTATTTAATAAATGACCATAATAGTAGCAGTGTTTCTTACTCCATGGAAGCCTGTAGCAAGTTACAGACAGGTAAAGGCTGGTAACTCTCAAACATACTACCCCATTAGTATTCATTTTATAATGAACATGGCAGCAAGGTTCAACTCAACTCAAAGTTCAACCCAAGTCAAATGAGGCTTATGCACTATCTTGGGGAAAAATATTTTGGGTCTCTGGATAGCTACCCAAAGAAATGTTGAAGCACTGGATTTTAAAGGTCTGCAAACCCATCTCTCCTGTCCTGTTGACTCCCTTGGCCCCTTACCATTTCCTCTTCTGGTCTTCGGATAGAAAATGAGGGATACTCAGTAGAAGCACCAGGGGGCGCAACCCAGCATGTGATTATGCCTTGGCTTTCTAGCCAGGCACAGTAATTTCCTTCTTGAGGGAGTAACCACTTCTCTACCCGTAACCTTTAAATCAGCACCACTATACCCCTATGCACTGTGTGTGAACTTCTGTGTGCATGTATGTGTGTGCACACTCAGAATCGAGATTCTTTTAGGAATTTGGGGATTGCAGGAATCAGAGGATCAGGCATTCCTAGAACACATTTATGATTTTGTAAAGAAAGGGGAGAAGACAATTTCCCTTTAAAGGCCTATTTCCCTGTAAATGGTGTTTAAGAAGTGCCACCTAGAACCTCGGCACATGTGAAGTAGGACTAGACTTCTCTTGTCAAGAAACTAACAAGAGTTTCTTGACCTGCACTGCTAGTAAGGCAGGAAACGTGAACTTGACAAACCACCTCTGAGCTTGCCAAGAGGCTTAGCCTTTATTTCAGGGTCAGAACCTTGTCTTCTTTTATCCAACTTGAAAATGAAGAAAATATTTGCATAGTATTCAGATGTGTCATCCTTAAGAATGTGTATATTTAAAATAATGGATCAAGTGGAAAGAGGTCAAAAGATATAGCACAGAGTTAAAAATAGCCACCACAGAAAATGTGTTTGTATTTGGCATGGTGCCTTTTCACCTTCATGTAACTGGCCATTTGGCTCACTGTGTAAAGCAGCCAGCTTCCCTCAGCTCTGGGATATGGGGGTTAGGGTACTCTGCTAGCTTCCCCAAACCACTTACATTGAAGACCAAGTCGGTTATTTCTACAGTTAAAGCTAAAATTCCCTTCCTTTCATGTCAATGATGAGACTTTCTAATGTAAAAATATTACCATTACTATCAGCAAATGAACTATTCTCTCTTGAGGCTTGTTGTTTTGTTTTGTTTTAATTTGCTTATTCCCTCCTCCCTCCCAGTCTCTAGACCCCTTCGTGGATAGTATCAGATGATTTCAGTTCCACCTTTCATTGCATTCTCTGACTGAGCCAACACAGCTGGATTCTCAGCCAACTATGAAGTTTAAATTGGTAACTCCAAATCTGTTCTATAAATTTCAGCAACAGCAGATTTGGCCAGAATTTCAATGCTATCTCCATGCCTGAATTTCAAGAATAAAGGAAAAATAACCAGGCTCTGATGATTTACTTAAGAGAATGTACAAAGAACCATCACACTCAAGATTTTTTCTTTTGAAAGATTATTCCTATAAATATTTTTGCCCCTCTAGTATTATTTCGCAATTTATTATGGCTATAGAGCCACAAATTTTGCGAATGACTTAGGAAACTAAGTAACTTTATATCTATGACTAGACAAGTACATAAAGTGAACATACTGTTCTAAAAGAATAATTATATATTGGAGTATTTGAGCTCAAGGAATAGAGGATTTTATTTTGTTTGTAACAGAGCCAAAATCAGCATATGCTCGAGTAATCTGCAGGAAAGACAGCAGGGTTATGGATAAATTATATATCTATGATAACTAGTGAACAGAGCTTATTAAGAACTAGGAATCTGAGGGCTTTATGAAAAGCAATTCAGAGGGAATTCTGGCATGTGTCCAAACGGATATGACTTTTCTAAGGAGGGCTATGGGGTGTCAGATGTTTTAAATTACTATGCTTTCTCTCTAGACTCCTCTTTCTGTCTCTCTGAAGATAATGTAAAGCTGCAGCTCCATATCTGTGAAAACCCATTCCATAGCATCTGCATCTCTGGGTTGCTAAATACCCTTGTCTAGTTACCTGAATATTAATAGATCCCATGGAATGAGATGGCATGATTCAGACACAAGCAATTACCAAAGGATTTTGAAAAGCAGTAACTCCAAATTATCTTGTAAAGTTGAGAATTATCTGAGAAGAGCTATTGTAAGATTGGGAATCAAGTAACAAAATAAAGAAATGAACTGTCTGTTGGTCTATTAATTTACTTGTTTTAAAACAGAATACTTTTAAAATTTAATTATGAATGTAGTTTATATTTTTAAGGGACACAAATGATGTATGAATGCGATAATTCTCTACCTCACAGTCAAAACAGATACTTTGTAAACAAGGATTCTCAGTTACCAGACCTCCTGAAAATGAATGACTTTTTTTGTTATATCCACTTTTCTATCATTTCTCATGTTTTCTGGTAACACAAACCTAAATTTACCTGTTCATTCTTCGTTAATCCCAAAATACTTTTGATCTACTTTCCCACCATAGTTAACCTGGTTATCTATCATGTAATGAAATTAACATTTTAGACAAATAATAAACAAAAAAACCAAATGAGAACAGATTAAAGAAATAGAAAATGTAAAGTTACCCAGAGACTTACAGGATGCTAAACTTTTAAATACAATATGATGTGGCTAATTTTTCAAAGAGAAGAGACTGAAAAATTTGTATAGATGCTGCATCTTTTTGAGTGTTGAGTCATAAACTAATTGCATAAGTCATTCTTCTCAGAATAATCCATCAAACTGTTAGAAGTTTTGAAGTGACTGCCTTGTCAGATATGCTGTTTTAATATTGATTATATCACATTGGCTTAGAATATGATTTAAAGACTTCACATGTTAAGACACTGCTTAGCCTGGAAGATTGAGAGCAAGGAAAATGAAGAGAATCCACTGAGAAAATGAGATGTCCAAGGGATGAGGTATGAGTTGGAGTCAAGTCATCAACTAGGAATAATAATATGGACATTGATAACAATAATAATAACTAATATTACTGACTGCTTTATATATGCTAGGGATTATTTAATTCTCACTACTCTTTCTATGAATTAGAAACTTCTACCATCCAATTTTACAGATAAAGGAACTAAGTGATTTTGGATGTGTGGGGCTTACATTTTCTATAGGGATCCAAATTGAGTTGCCCGATGGGCATTTGGACATATGAATCAGAACCTCAGGGGGAATATCTGGTCTGGAGTTATAGTTCAGGGAGCTGTTAGACTATAATTGATCATTCAAGTCACAGAAATACATGAGATAAAGTTTTACGCCACTGGATGGGAAAATACCTTTGCATTTTTGGTCATTAATGATCACAATAAAAACTAATTTGGGGCCAGGTATGGTGGCTCACACCCGTAATCCCAGCACTTTAGGAAGCCAAGGCAGGCAGATCACCTGAGATCAGGAGTTTGAGACCACCCTGCCCAACATGGTGAAACGCCATCTCTACTAAAAATACAAAAATTATTATTATTTTTATTAAATTTTTTATTATGCTTTAAGTTCTAGGGTACACGTGCACAATGTGCAGGTTTGTTACATATGTATACATGTGCCATGTTGGTGTGCTGCACCCATTAACTCGTAATTTACATTAGGTATATCTCCTAATGCTATCCCTCCCCCCACTCCGAGTGAGAACATGTGGTATTTGGTTTTCTGTTCTTGCGATAGTTTGCTGAGAATGATGGTTTCCAGCTGCATCCGTGTCCCTTAGCCAGGCGAGGTGGCACACGCCTGTAATCCCAGCTACTCAGGAGGCTGAGGCAGGAGAATCGCATGAACCTAGGAGGCGAAGGATGCAGTGAGCCGAGATCGTGCCACTGCACTCCAGCCTGGGTGACAGAGCAAGACTCCTTCTCAAAAAAAAAAAAAAAAAAATTTGGAACCATGGAAGGGACAAAAGCTATGTGGTGCTGGACTAAAGAATGAAGTATACTCTTCTAAGATGTTTACCTATTAATAAAAAAGAGAAACAGATTTCATAGTTTTGTTTTAACAAACTATCTGGCCATGGAGAAAGATATTAAATGGGCACATTGACTGATAGTATGATTGCAAGTGCCAACGTCTCAGCTTTTATCTAACCAATAGGCCTTTGTTACCTTTTGAAAGTAGTAGAAATACAGTATTAAAACTGCGGCTGCTTTTTCCATCTTCTTCAATCTTGAATTAGGAAGAGAATACCATGCAGAACCCATGATGAAATAAATTATTAATAGACCCTAGAATATTTTTACCTAGACCTTAGAAAAATAATTATGAATCCCCCAATTTAGATATTAACAATGAACAGTGACTGATGTGAATTTGAGGATCTATGTTTATTAGATGAAGACAATCACTAAAAAATCCATTTATGAATAAATTACCCTTTTATTTACTGGTCTTTGTTGAGACTTACAATAGTCTCAAGTTCACTCATTTTAAGATTCAAATAACTAAGCAATATTGCACTTATATTAGAAAACAATCATCCCTCTGGATTTTCTAATTAACTTTAGATAATAACAATGCGCAAAATAATTAGCAATTTAAAATATAAGTAAGAAATTTTGTACATCTTACAGAATGATTGGATACATTTAAAATTATATTTTAGTAATCACTAGTAATATAATTGCAAAGATATGAACTTGCATAAAATTGTTCTGGCCCTTATTTTGTAATGGGCATTGCCATCTGTTCAGCATAATCAGTTCTTTCGTATTTCTCCGGTAAATGAAAACAATACAAATTTCTACTGAAAGAATATATCACAGAAAGAATATGTTCTACTGAATGAGGAAACTAAAAAAAAAAAAAAAAGTCATATTATATTCAGCAACCCGGGATGATTTCTTTAGATTTTAAAAGTTCTGAGACCAATAACTTTCCTTAAGAGAAAAGCTTTATAAAATTGGTTGAAAATTCAACAAAAAATAGCTCCTGTTATCAAGTCCATAAGTATCTTACACCCATTTAAAAACTGAAGGAATCATTTTTTCCATAATCCTTTGACATTTTTATACCCACTGCTTCCATGATCAAGCCATTTGGCAGTAATAAAACAGAAAGTTGGCTCGACCATTATCCTTCACATTAAAAAAAAACTGTTATGTTCTTTTCTACTAATGCCAACTCATTTGATGCTCTGCACACATATCATTTAGAGCTATTATGTATGTGCAGAATGTAATATGTCAACCAGGTCAAGGCTGATTCTAGATGTGACTCATAGGCCAGAAATGAATGGCAATTTTTACTTTTCCTTAAGTGTGAATCTACGCTTTCAATCATTTTTTATCACCATGAATAATTCTACCTTTCATCTTAGTTTTTATTACCAATAAAAACATCAGACCCTAACTTTCTATACAAATTTTTTTTCTGCTGCCCAAAGTCTCCATTTTCCTTCTTAAACTGGCAATGGCATTTAGTTTTTAACTTTTAAAATTACTCTTCAAAGGTTTTTATTCATTTATTTGACACATTTATTGGGCTTCTTCTCAATTTAGAAGTAGACAAAAAGCAACTCATTGCTGTAAAGGGTGATAGTGAAAGGGAACGTACAGAATGCTGCTAAATGGTTGATAAGGAAATTCCAAGGTAAGTCTCCTGGGAACAGGAAAGTCCTCCTTGAAAATGCAGGCTTTAGTTAGAATCTTAAAGGAAAGGCGTCAGCTAGGAAGATCCAAGCAAGGGGATAAAGAGAGTGTTCTGGGTAGAAACAGCATGCACAAAACAAGCAAGATGAGCTTTTTTAATTTTTATTTTTTAAAAACATATATATCTCTGTTTTCAGCTAAATTGAGATCCCTGTGGACAAGAAGACAAGGCATAGTTTTGTTTCTTCTGTCTCTCATATCTTTTAGAACACCTTAGTAACTTAATACAGCAGTACCTCATTTTATACTGTTTAACCTTCTTGTGTTTCACAGATACTGCAGTTTTTCACCAATTGAAGGTTTGTGGAAACTCTGTATCAAGCAAGTCTACTGGGGCCATTTTTTTTTTTTTTTTAAGCAGGATGTGCTCACTTCATGTCTCTGTGTTAGATTTTGATAATTCTCACATTATTTATAATATTATTATTATTATACCTATTATGGTGATCTGTGATCAGTGATCTTTGATGTTACTTTTGTAATTGTTTGAGTGCACCTTGACAATGAACTAAATCAATGAATGCGTGTTTTCTGGCTGCTCTACCAGCTGGCCACTCCCCCATTTCTCTCTTGCTCCTCAGGCCTTTCTATTTCCTTAGACGCAAGAATATTGAAATTAGGCCAATTAATAGCTCTGCAATGGTCCTTAATTGTTCAAGTGAAAGAAATGGTTAGGTGCCTCTCACTTTTAATCAAAAGCTATAAATGATTAAGCTTAGTGAGGAAAGAACATTGAAAGTTGAGACAGGTCAAAAACTGAGCCTCTTGCACCAGTTAGCCAAGTTGTGAATGCAAAGAAAAAGATATTTAAGGGAATTAGAAGTACTACTCCAGTAAATACACACAAATAAGAAGAAAGAAAAATGAACCTATTGCTGATATGGAGAAAGTTTTAGTGGTATAGATAGAAGATCAAATCAGCCACAACATTCCCTTAAACCAAAGTCTAATCCAGAATAAGGTCCTAACGCTCTTCAATTCTGTGAAGGCTGAGAGAGAAGAGGGAAATGAGAGGAAAAGATTGATGCTACAGAAGCTGATTTATGGGGATTAAAGAAGGAAGCCATCTCTAGAACATAAATGTGGAACGTAGCAGCAAGTGCTGATGGAGAAGCTGAAGCAAGTTATAGAGAAGATCTAGCTAAGATAAGTGATGAAGGTAGCTACACTAAACAACAGATTTTCATTGTAGATGAAACAGCCTTCTACTGGAAGAAGATGCCATCTAGGACTTTCATAGCTAAAGGAAAGTAAATGCCTGGCATCACAGCTTCAAAGGATAGATTGACTTCTTGTTAAGGGCTAATGCAACTGGTAAATTTGAGACCAATGTTAATTTACCATTCCAAAAATCCCAGGGCTCTTAAGAATTATGCTAAACCTACTTTGCCTGTAATCTATAAACAAAACTGCAAAGCCTGGGTGGCAGCACATCTGTTTACAGCCTGGTTTTCTGAATCTTTTTAAGACTACATTGAGACCTACTGCTTAGAAAAAAATATTTCTTTCAAAATATGACTTGTTCCTGGCCAGGCACCATGGCTCACACCTTTAATCACAGCACTTTAGGAGGCTGTAGTGGGTGAATCACCTGAGGTCAGGAGTTCGAGACCAGCCTGGCCAACATGGAGTAACCCCGTCTCTACTAAAAATACAAAAATTAGCTGGGTGTGGTGGCAGATGCCTATAATCCCAGCTACTCAGGAGGTTGGGGCAGGAGAATTGCTTGAACTGGGGAGGCAGAAGTTGCAGAGAGCCAAGATTGTGCCACCGTACTCCAGCCTGAGTGACAGAGTGAGATTCCGTCTCAAAGAAAAGAAAAGAAAAGACAAGAAAATATTCCTGCTCCTTGGCAGTGTACCTGGTCACTCAAGAGCTATAATACAGGTGTACAAGAATATTAATGTTGTTTTCATGTGTGCTAACACAATATTCATTCTATGGCCCATGGATCAAGGAGTCATCTGACTTCCAAGTCATATTATTTAAGAGAGACATTTTGTAAAGCTATTGCTGCTATAGATAGTAATTCTTCCTATGGACTTTCGCAAAGTAAACCGAAAACCTTCTAGAAATGATTCACCATTCTAAATGTCTTTAAGAACATTCATGATTTGTAGAAGAGGATCAAAATATCAATATTAACAAGAATTTGGAAGAAGTTCATTCCATCCCTCATGGATGACTTTGAGAGGTAAGAAATTCAATGGAAGAGGTCACCGATCATGGCATAGGAATAGCAAAAGAACTGCCGAAGATATTGTAAACATTGTTGAAATGGCAGCAAATGATTTACAGTATTACATAAACTTAGTTGATACAGAAGCAGCAGGGTTTAAGAGGATTGACTCCAATTTTGAAAGTTCTGCTGTGCATCAAATGCTATAAAACAAGATTTCATGCTCTTTTGTGAAAGGAAGAGCCAGTCGATATAGCAAACTTCAATGTTGCCTTATTTTAAGGAATTGCCACAGCCACCTTGGCCTTCAGGAACCACAGCCATGATCAGTCAGCAGTCATCAACATGGAGGCAAGACACTCAAGCAGGAAAAAGATCATGACTTGCTGAAGGCTGAGATGATTGTTAACATTTTTAGCAGTATTTTTTAATTAAGGTATGCACATTGATTTTTTTAAACATAATGCTATTGTACACTTAATATACGATGGTATAGTGTAAGCATAACTTTTATATGAACTGGGAAGCTAAAAACTTCAGTGACTTGCTATACTGTGATACTCGCTTTACTGTGGTAATGTGAACTGAACCCACACTATCTCTGATTTATGCCTGTAGTTGATTACTGGTTGATGTAGAATAAAAGCACATAAAATTTCAAATATGTGACAGTCATATATATATATATATATTTTTTTTTGAGACAGAGCCTTGCTCTGTTGCCCAGGCTGGAGTGCAGTGGCATGATCTCGGCTCACCACAAGCTCTGCCTCCCGAGTTTACGCCATTCTCCTGCCTCAGCCTCCCGAGTAGCTGGGACTACAAGCGCCCACCACCATGCCTGGCTAATTTTTTGTTTTTTAGTAGAGACAGGGTTTCACCATGTTAGCCAGGATGGTCTCGATCTCCTGACCTCGTGATCCACCCGCCTCGGCTTCCCAAAGTGCTCGGATTACAGGCGTAAGCCAAGGCGCCCAGCCAATTTTTTTATCTAAAGAATCACTTTGTAGATTGAGTTGAAATTGTTAGCATTGCACTCAGTGCATCTCAGGGAAGCATAGAAAAGTGGGTTATGGGAAGAACATTAAGTAGTGTATAAAAAATTTAAGATCATTTGGAGGGCTTAAAGCATTTGGCCAATCCAGACTCTTATTTTTGAAAATATTAATTTTCTATGCTTATACTAGGGGCAGGGGGAGCAAAAGAAAGGTATGGAATTGAAAAGTATGTGCTGATAATCAGGTACCCACTAGTAAAAGCTAGAGATTATAACTGCATATTTCTTTAAACTTTTAAAATAATATTTTAGCTACTACCAATAAGTAGATATCGTAATTGTGAATGTGCAAAGCTAATCTTTGCAGACATAACACCAAAAACAAAATAATATTTATCCCTTCAAGTTCATGGCGGGAATATATCTACATTTCTAAAGAGTCCAAGGAATGCTTAAAAGCCAAAAACATAAAGAAAAAGAAAAATATAAACCAAGTTGGTATAAAACAAAAATCATTATTGAACAAAGACAATAAAATACATACTTTAAAAATAGAGATTTATCCTGAGCTACACTATATGCGAAGGTATTTTGAGGTATTAAAATAACATTCATGAATTGTTCCTGCCATGCCAGCACAAGACTCTATGACAGGAGCCTTTTGTACAGACAGCTGGTCACAAGGGACCAACTCGTTGGCAATACCTGGCAACAAATCTCCCCAAATTACTTCTGCTGATAATGCCTTCTGATCCAGGACGTGTTGCCAGCAAGACTTGTTAATCAGTGCTCATTGGCTCTCCTTCCTTTGATCTTTAGCCAAAATTCACAGTTCAGGGGAAAAGGAAATCAATACATATCTATATACTACATATTAGAAATAGATTTTTTGCTAAATTATTTTTTAATGCAAAATATATTTATTAAGTTTTTTCATATTTGACTCTGTATTATTTAATGATGCATTTCAAAAACAGATATGTCTATAGAAAATGTTATATTTTAGGTTTTCCATGAAAGACAGAGACCATGATGTGTAAATGTTGAACTGAGGTGGCAGTAGACATATTCTTTGAAAATGTAATAATAAAATACTGCTGTTAATACTTATTATCATCAGTTAAATTTGTTAATAACATTCTTTTGTGAGGTACCATCTATAAACCAGAAATTATGTTTTTATATTTAATTTTAGTGGGTACATACTAGGTATAAATACTTATGAGGTATTTTGATATAGGCACAAACTGTGTAATAATCACATCAGGGTAAATGAGGTATCCATCACCTCAAGCATTCATCTTTTATTTGTGTCACAAAAAATCCAATTATTCCCTTTTAGTTATTTTTAAATGTACAATAAATTTGAAATGTTTGGAAGAATTCAGCAGTGAAGGCATATTTTCCCGACTTTCCAGTTTTCCTTTGCTGGGAGACTTTTTTTTTTTTTTTTTGAGACCAAGTCTCCCTCTTTTGCCCAGGCTGGAGCGCAGTGGCGCTATCTCGGCTCACTGCAAGCTCTATCTCCCGGGTTCATGCCATTCTCCTGCCTCAACCTCCCAAGTAGCTGGGATTACAGGCGTGCGCCACCACACCCGACTAATTTTTTATATTTTTGGTAGAGATGGGGTTTCACCATGTTGGCCAGGCTGATCTCAAATTCCTGACCTCAAGTGATCCACCCCCCTTGGCCTCCCAAAGTGCTAGGATTACAGGCGAGAGTCACCGCACCTGGCTGCTGGGAGATATTTTATTACAGCTTTGATCTTGTTACTTGTTACTGGTCTGTTCAAGTTTTGGATTTCTACCTGGTTCAATCTTGGTAGGTTGTCATGTCTAGGAATTTATCCATTTCTTCCAGATTTTTCAATTTATTATCATATTGTTGCTCATAATAGCCTTGAATGATTCTTTGAATATCTTTGGTATAGGTTTAATTTTTCATTTTTCATCTCTGATATTATTTATTTGGGTTTTCTCTCTTTTCTTCTTAGTGAGTCTGGTGAAAGATTTGTTAATTTTATCTGTTCAAAAAACCAACTTTTTCTTTCACTGATCTTTTATATTGTTTCATTGCTTAAATTTCACACATTTCTGCTCTGATCTTTATTATTTCTTTTACTAATTTTGAGTCTCGTTTGTTCTTGCTTTTCTAGTTCTTTAAGATGCATTGTTAGGCTGTTTATTTGAAGTTTTTCTACTTTTTTGATGTAGGTATTTATAGCTATAAACTCTCCTCTTAGTAATGTTTTCGCTATATCCCAAAGGTTTTGGTGTGTTGTGTTTCCATTACCATTTGTTTTAAGACTTTTAAAAATTTTGTTCTTAATTTCTTCATTGATCCACTGGTTATTCAAGAGCATATTGTTTAATTCCACGTGTTCATATAGTTTCCAAAATTTCTCTTATTTTGATTCCACTTTTATTTTATTGTGGTCAGAAAAGATACTTCATATAATTTAAATTTTGGAACTCTTTAGGAGTTCTTTGTGTCCTAAAATATGGTCTATTCTTGAGAATGATTCCTGTGCTGACGAAAAGAATGTGCATTCTGAAGTCATTGGATGAAATGTCCTGTAAATATCTATTATATCCATTTGGTCTATAGTGCAGACGAAGTCCAATGTTTCTTCATTGATTTTCTGTCCAGTGCTGAAAGTGGGATGTTAAAGTCTCCATATATTCTTATATTGGGGCCTACTTTTTTTAATCTCTAATAATGTTTATTTTATATATCTGGGTGCTGCACTGTGTATGCATATATATTTACATTTATATGCTCTTTGCTAAATTTACTTATTCATCATTATATAATCACTTTTTTTATAGTTTTTGTCTTGAAATCTATTTTGTCAGATATAAGTATAGCTATTCCTGCTCTTTTTAAATTTCTGTTGGCATGGAATATCTATTTCCATCCCTTTATTTTCAGTCTATGTGTGTCTTTACAGGTGAAGTGTGTTTATTATAGGCAATAGATTATTGAATCTTGCCTTTTTATACATTTAGCTACTCTATGTCTTTTCATTGGAGAGTTTAGTCCATTTACATTCAATGTCATTATTGATAAGTAAATATTTATTCCTGCCATTTTGCTATTTGTCTGCACGTTGTTTTTTGTTCCTCTCTTCCTTCTGTCCTGTCTTCCTTTCAGTGAAGCTATTTTTTCCTCAGGTAATATGTTTTAATTTATTGCTTTTTATTTTTGTGTGTGTCTATCTGTTGTATGTTTTTGATTTTAGGTACTCTGAGGCTTGCAAATAGTATCTTATAACCCAGTATTTAAACTGATGATAACACTGATTGCATAAACAAATTGACTAACAAACAAGGAAAGAAAAATTAATAAAAATGCATTTTAACTTTGTCCCCCCACTTTATAACATTTTGTTGTTTCTATTTATATCTTTGTATTTAAAAATTACTGTATTTATTATTTTTTAATGAGTTCATCTTTTAGTATTTCTACCCAAGATATGAGTAATTTATACAGTCCAATTATGGGGTTATAATACAACCTTAAAAATATAGTGTGCATCGAAAGCTGTCAGAAGATGTGCAGAAACACAAGAGATCTATGGAGAATTGTCTTTAAACAGGGTAACAAACAGTTTGTGGATAAGTTGCCACCCACTGTTGAGAAATACGGTTGGATCTCAACTCACAAAAGAGTTGACATGAATATTTAGGGAACTAAATGTAAAGAGTAAATTTTTTTTTTTTTTACAGAATTTTTTTACAGAAAATACCATATAGTATTACTATGAACTCAGAGGTAAATAATTCCTTAAAAGATGTAAACATTGCAAATTATTATATTGAACTATATGAAATTTAGATATGAACAATTTTTAGACAATGAAATAATGAGAGAATAAGACCCACTGTTCTACCACTGTGTGACTAATCCTAGCACTGTTTGTTGTTTCTGAGTAAATCTCTTCTTCTCCAAAGAAGGGTATAAGAGGAGGGACAGTATAAACTGTGCATTGCTGCCTTAACATTTATACCTTAAACATGTCTCCAAACATGTATGCAGACTCAAAGATTTGATTTATTTCCCACTCTCACCCTGATGAAAGACACAGCAAGGTCTATGTGGTTTTTATTCTCTTAAGGGAAAGAGGCTTATTAGAATAATATTCAGAAGTGATTATAACAAAAGAGGTCTTGAAAAGGTAAACAACAATGTCCCCAAACTGGAATCAAAGGTTTGCTTTAAAATACAACCAAATGATTTGTTAGTAGGCTTGTTCTCTATTTATGACCACATTTTTCATTCAGAGATTTGTCAAATTTCCATCGAGTTATTCTTTTCCTGGGACCCAGAAAAGTGAGGATTGAGGAAAACCAGCTGATTTAATCATTAACTATACGCCTGCATATTCATAGGCCTCAGAAACCCTAGAATTATAGAACAAATAGAGGTCATGTAATATGTCATCACTAATTTCCACTTTATCCCTGACATGCTTTCCCAAAACCACAATTTGGCTTGCATATACATTCTATGATTTGTCGTTGGATTCATGCTAGTTTGTAATAAAAGCCAAATGTCATTAGGGGAATCAGAAAATAAATAATCTGGTAACCTATTTTTCCTCATGTTATTACAGCAAAGCCAACATTTCTAGCCAATGAGTAGTGATATGTATCTCCTGCTACCCCCAATTAATAATTTCCCAGTTCCCACAGTGTGTAAAGGGCTATAGCAAAGGAAGACACTCCTTGTGCCTTTAAATGCTCTGCTACATACCTTTTAAGAAATAAAAGCACCCACTTTTAAATAAACATGTTATGCAATTGAAGTCAAGTTATCTTTGGTATGCCAGTCAAGTTAGAACAGGTAGCAGGACCTTACAAGAAAGGTAAACAGCTAGAACACCTAGTAATGATGAGATCAGATCTTAAGTTCATACTAGTGGTGGTCTCTTAAAACAATAGAAAAAAGGCTTCAATTTCCTTTTTGTCTTTTGAGAAAATTTTTGGCAGATAATTTTATTTTTAACATGCTAGATACATGAGAAGTTATGCATTGTCACATATGTCTTAATATAAAAAATTTTTAAAAATGTATTTTCAAAGAGATGCTTCTGAAGTTAGCATTACCTTTTGTATGTAAGTCCTTTTAAAGTTTCACATATTATGTGATTTCTTTCACTGAATTTAGTTTGAACAGCAAAGTTATATTTGAAGAAGACATTATAAACCTGACTGTATTCAATGCTAGCATTCTTGTCACAGAATCTACCTAACAGAATCTGTTTTTATAATGTAATAAAAAGTGTAGGGGAGGGGATTTTAACACAGATTGAGTAATTATTCCTAGAGATATGATCTCATAGTTGCATGTATGTCAACTAAGCTTTTAAAGTTCATTTTCAAAAGCAATAAAATACATGCTTTGGTATGGAGAGCATAGGTAATTTACCTACAGACCCAGCTGTACCACTACAGCTGAATCAGTGGTCAAAATGTGGAAGTAGTTCTGTGGTTCCCACCTACGTATTCCTCAGGGGCCTATATTTTGTGTTTGCTTCTCTCTCAGGGCCCCATGGACTAAGACATGCTGAAGAAACAAAGAAAAGAGAGAATACCTGGCACAGAGGGGGCCATCAGAATTCCGTTTCAATACTGTGGTTATTTTTATTCTTATTGGTCAGCAATCTTGCAATACCAGTTGATATATATTTTGAATATAACCTTTAGCTATAGACACATAAAATAAGCAGAGTATTATTATTTTTATCATTATTATTATTTTATATAGTTAGGTACAGTGAGAGCATCAAGCATGAACTTCAACTATTCTGGATTTTGAAAACCTTAGATATAATAAGGAAGATAAGTGCTGTAAAAAGGTATTGCATGATTCAGAAAGGACTCTACTGATTACTAATAGTCCAAAGTTGAAAGTACATAAGAAAGGGTGAAGTGACAAGAGTAAAGTTATCGAAATAGCAAGATAGAAGGTCCCCAGCACTCATTCCCCCACAGAAACACTAATTTGGCAACAATTCACAGATAAAATTTCCTTTGGGATACAGGGAGGAGATTGTGACACGCCAGTGGAGTCCAAAACTGAGAAAAGTCACTTCGAGAAAGTAAGCCCATGTTCCTGGCAACAGGTCTGCTAACTGTGAACCTGACTGCAGGACCAGAAGCAGCACTAAGACCTGGCTCCAGCTTTGCTCTATGGTGGCCCTGAAAGCAGTCCCATTTGCCTAGAGATTTTTAAGAGTCACACTCCATCAAGCCCCTGGTAACAGGCATATCTATGAGGCACCCCATTGTAAACAAAAGTAAGTCATGACCCAGCTTCAAACCCACTTAACCACTGTCCCAGAGGCAGTCCCATTTTCCCTGCGGACTTGGCTGGAGCCATAATTACTGATCTGAGGGGAGAAATAGACAGCCATGTAATAATAGTAAGATACTTTAATATCTCACTCTCAGTAATGTATAGATCAGCCAGAAGATCAACAAGGGAACAGCAGAACTAAAGACTAAATGGACTCAACAGACATACACAGAACATTCTACCCAACAACAGAAAAAAAACTCATTCTTCTTATGTCTACATGGTACATTTTCCAGGGTAGATCACATGCTAGGTTAGAGAATAAATCTTTATAAGCATAGAAAGTTAAAATCATTCCAAGTAGCTTTCTGAAAAACAATGGTATGACATAGAAATCAATCATAGAAAGAAAACAGGAACTTTCAAACATACATAAAAGTTAAACAACACACTACTAAACAAGTATTGGGTCAAATACAAAATCAAAACATAAATTAGAAAATATCATGGGACAAGTTACAATGAAAACACAACATATGGAAACTTGTGAGAGGCAACAAAAGCAGTACTAAGAGGGAAGTATGTAGCAAGAAATTCACACATTAAAAAATAAGAAAGGTCTCAGATAACCAGCCTAACTTTATACCTCAGGGAACTAGAAAGATAAGAACAAACTAAACACAAAATTAACAAAATAAAAAAATTACAAAGAGAAGAGCAGAAAAAAAATTGAGAACAGAAGAATGCTTTTAAATATCAACAAAACTAATAGTTAATTTTTAAAAAAATATACTTAGAAAATTAATAAACCCTTAGCTAGACCAAGAAAAAAATAGAAGATTCAAATTAATAGTATCAGAAATAAAAGAGGAGTCATTAAAACTAAACAATTACATGCCAACAAATTAGACAAACTGTAAGAAATGGAGAAATTCATAGTAGCATACATTCTACTAAAAGCTAATCAAGAGGAAATAGAAAGGCTGAAGCAACTAATGGTAAATAAGAGACTGAGGAATAAAACAAATGAAAACTTCAAAGAAAGAAAATCCCAGGGCCAGATGGCTTCACAAGTAAATTCTACTAAACTTTTTTTTTCTTTTTTAATACTTTAAGTTCTGGGATACAAGTGAGGAATGTGCAGGTTTGTTACCCAGGTATATACGTGCCATGGTGGTTTGCTGCACCCATCAACTCTTCATCTACATTACGTATTTCTCCTAATGCTATTCTTCCCCAGTCGCCCGCTCCCTGACAGGCCCCGGTGTGTAATTCTACCAAACTTTTAAGGAACTACCTCTAACCCTTCTTAAACTTTTCCAAAAGACAAAAGAAGAGGGAATACTTCCAAACTCTTCTGTGAGGCTAGTGTTATCCTGATACCAAAGACAGACAAAGACACCACAAGGAAAGAAAATTACAGGCCAATATCCCTGAGGAACATCAAAGCAAAAATTCCCAAATACTAGCAGACCAAATCCACTGGTACATTAAAAGGATTATACATGGTGATCAAGTAGGATTGATCCTTGACATTCAGGAATGATTCATCAAACAATATGATACACACCATGAAGAGAATGTAGGATAAAAATTACACGATCATCTCAATAAACACAAAATAAACATTTGACAAAGTTTAACAC
The DNA here is from genome assembly GCF_008728515.1 of Papio anubis. Classification (NCBI taxonomy): domain Eukaryota; kingdom Metazoa; phylum Chordata; class Mammalia; order Primates; family Cercopithecidae; genus Papio; species Papio anubis. The sequence continues at coordinate 90,003,955 of NC_044979.1, read as the reverse complement.
CCATGACAAAAATGTTCAACAAATTAGATTTAGAAGGAATTTAACTCATCAAAGAGCAACATATGCAAAGAACACAGGAAACATTGTAAGCAATGGTCAAAAACTAAAATCTTTTCCTCTGAGTTCTAGAAAAGGCAAAAATGTCCACTTTCATTACTTCCATTTAATATAGTACTTAAAGTCCTATCCAGAACAATTAGGCAAGAGAATGAAATAAAAGGTATACATATTAGAAAGGAATAAGTTAAATTATCCCTGTTTGCAGATTGCATGACATTATATGTAGAAAACCCTAAGAACTCCACCTAAAAGTTTTGGAACTAATAAATGAATTAGTAAAGTTGCAGGATACACAAGTGACATGCAAAATTCTGTTCATTTATACACACTAGCAATAATCTATCTAAAAAGGAAATTAAAATACAATTCCATTTACAATCACATCAAAAGGAATAAAATATGTAGGAATAAACTTAACCCAGGAAACAAAAGACTTGTACTCTGAAAAATATTAATGAAAAAAAATTTAATGTAAATGGAAGGGTATTTCATGTTCATGAATAGGAAGTATTAATATTGTTAAAATGTCTATATTTGTCAAAGCAATTTTTGTTAAAATCTCATAGCATTTTTTTATACAACTAGAAAAAACAATCTTAAAATTCATTTGCAATGACAAAAGACCCTTAATAGACAAAGCAAACTTAAGCAAGAACAAAACTACAGTTATCACACTCCTGATCTCAAAATACATAACAAAGTTACAGTAATCTAAACAGTATGATAGAGTATAAAAACAGACATATATACCAATGGAACAGAATAGAGATCCAGGGATATAAGCATATATATGTGATCAACTGATCTTCTACAAGTGTTCCAGTAATGCACAAAGAGGAAAAGAAGTCTCTTCAATAAATCATCCTAGGAAAATTGAATATCCACATGCAAAATCAATGAAATTGGACCCTTATTTCACAACATATACAAAACTAAACTTTAAAAAGTTTACAGACTTAAATGTAAAACTTGAAACACCAAAACTCTTAGAAGAAAACATAGGAATAATGCTTAAAGACAGCAGACTATGCAATATTTTCTTGGATATGAAATTAAAAAGCATAAGCAACAAAACCAAAAACAGAAAAGCAGGATTATAATCGGACTAAAAACCTTCTGCACAGCAAAGGAAAAATTAAAATGAGTAAATTATATATGAAATAGGAGAAAATTTTGCAGACCAAAAATTTTATTTACCTTTATCATTGTGTTTTATACTTTCATATAATTTCATGATATTAATTATTATCATTTCATTTTTGGTTGAAGAACTTTAAGCATTTTTTTAAGGCTGGTACAGTGTTGATAAATTTCTCCGGATTTTGGTTGTCTGAAAAAGACTATTTCTTGTTAATTTCTGAAGGGCAGTATTACTGGGTATAGTATTCTTGGCTGTCATTGTTTTTCTTTCAGGACTTTGAATATATTATCCTATTCTCTTCCTGCCTGCGAGGTTACTGCTGAGAAATCTACTAATAGTCTAATGGAGATTCCGCTTTATGACACTTGATACATTTTATTGCTACTTTAAAATTTTTCTCTTTGTCTTGAACTTTTGATATTTTGATTGTAATATGCCTAGATGAGGGCCTATTTAGGTTGAACCAGTTTGAGAATGTTTAAGCTTCATAAACTGGACATTCACATCTCCCTCATGACTTGGGAAGTTTTTAGTCATTATTTCATTAAGTAAGCTTTATGTGACTCTCTCCATCTATTCTCCTTCTATAACCCTCATAATGCAAATATGTATTCATTTACTGGTATCCCATAAGTCCTGTAGGCTTTCTTCACTCATTTTTCTTATTTTTTTCTCCTTTTACCCTATTTGACTATACTATTTGAAAAGACTTGTCTTCAAGTTAACAGAGTCTTTCTTCTGCTTTATCTTGTCTGCTATGGTATTAGTCCATTCTCACACTGCTATAAAGAACTGTCTGAGACTGGGTAATTTATAAAGAGGTTTAATTGACACACAGTTTTGCATGGCTAAGGAGGCCTCAAGAAACTTACATTCATGACAGAAGGTATATCTTCACAGGGCAACAGAAGAGAGAATGAGTGCCGAGCAAAGAGGGAAGTCCCTTATAAAACCATCAGATCTTGTGAGAACTCACTCAATATCACAACAACAGCATGGGGGAACCAGCCCCTAAAAATTCAATTATCTCCACCTGGTTCCACCCTTGACATGTGGGGATTATTACAATTCAAGATGATATTTTGGGTGGGCATGCAGAGCCAAACCTTATCACCTGGTTCCTGCAGTTACATTTGTGCCAACCTAATATAATGTTAATCACATGAAGGACATAAATGTTTAATGATTTTACAGAAGCACAAGAAATATGTGCAGAGTGCTGGGAAGATCCCAGAAATAAGAATTAGTAATTCTACTTTGCTAGAGGTAAGATTTGAACTGAGTCAAGGAGCCCTCTTTAGAAAAATGAGGAATGATACTTTAGGAAGATAAATAGCATGTACAAAGGCAGGATATTTACAATGAGCTGCACTTTACTGAGATGCAATAAGCATGCCTGTAACGCTTGGGAAGACAGGGCTGAAATAACAGGATGAGAGGTAGTTAGAGAGCTATAGAAAGACATTTGAGTCTCTTGGTCTTGAGCTCTATTTTTTAAGATATCTATATACAAAGGTGGTAGGGTAATAACTTCCAACAACACACTTTTTCCACTACATATATATTTCAAAAAGAGAATTAGGAGTCAGTACAGCAAATAAATCCAGTACAGTTTTATTTTACCTTATCAATTGGAATTTTTATGGGCTACATAAACATAATTTCTTCAGATAATTCTCTAAGTACTTTTGGCATAAATTTACAGCCTATTTTAGTGTCTGTTATATAGTGCAGGTTGGCAAGCAGTTCTCTAATTGATATTGTCACATGTGTTAACTTCATTCCTAATTGCTGAGAGGGTTTTCATCACGAAAAAAAAAACAAAAATAAAATCACACAAATGCATGCATCCCCAAATAATTATGTGTGGTATGTTAAAATAATGAAACTATTTTACAAAAAGAAAAATGCTAAATTAGAATTTGGCCCACTTCTAGAATTTTAAGTAAATTGATATTTAAGTGTATGTATTCCATCAATTAGCTTAAAAGTAATTTAAAACTGCCTTCATAGTTTTTTTTCTGGGTTCTACATAATGTGAACAGTGAATGAGAAGTGATTAACAGTGAATGAGAAGTGACTTGAAACACTATATCTGATCATTGTCAGTAGCCGTCTCATAAACTGTACCTGTGTTCTCCGCGGTGCCAAATTACTTTTATTGGCAATAATTTTATTGTGGGATTTGAAACTAAAATAATTACTGAAGCTAAATTTTCAGAAATCAGAACACCAAAATCTTAGCAAAATGATATATTAATGCTAGCTATTGTGACCAAAAAAGAAAACGGATGTGAGCATCCTTGATTTTTAAAATATGTCCTGAATAGTAAAGAAAATCTGAAAAGGGACTAATAACTACAAACTCACTTATATTTGTAAACAAATCATGTTTCCAGAGTATTTACCTCTAATTCACATATAATATTATAGAAAAGAAGAATGAGATTAATTTCAGACTGCAAATCACAAAAAAGTAGTCCTTTATATTTTAAAATTTAAAATTATAATTAAAGACAGCTTATCAACAATAATGGAGTTGTTGATAATCAAAGATGTAGAGGGATGGAAAGGGAAATGAGGAGGCTTTCCAAGATTTTCATATAGCACAAAGAGAAAGCACAGAGATCAAAATATCTAATGTTCATTTAAATGAGCAACATTTAGTATGAAAATTGGGCAGGAGAATGATATGTTGAGTGGATAGTATAAAAACTGAAAACTATGAATAATTATATCAAAGAAATCTTTAAAGAAAGAAACACAGAAGCTGGATTGCTAAGACATTAGCATCCAAAGTCATGTATTCACTGCATATAATACGGATTTTTAAAATATACTGGCAATGAGAAATTTGAGCCTGCAACTTACATGAAACATTCAGCAAAATAGCAATTGGCAGGTAATGAGAAAATAGCTCTGTGGTGGTAGTCTTTAGTATTACAATTACAAAAGATGTGTATCCAAGAGAATCCTAGTGCTAATCAGATAAATAAAGCAAACTCCTAGGTATCCATGTGCTCATTCTTTTTTTAAAATTTATTTAATAAATTTTATCGGCCGGGCGCGGTGGCTCAAGCCTGTAATCCCAGCACTTTGGGAGGCCGAGACGGGCGGATCACGAGGTCAGGAGATCGAGACCATCCTGGCGAACACGGTGAAACCCCGTCTCTACTAAAAAGTACAAAAAAACTAGCCGGGCGAGGTGGCGGGCGCCTGTAGTCCCAGCTACTCGGGAGGCTGAGGCAGGAGAATGGCGTGAACCCGGGAGGCAGAGCTTGCAGTGAGCTGAGATCCAGCCACTGCACTCCCGCCTGGGCGACAGAGTGAGACTCCGTCTCAAAAAAAAATAATAATAATAATGATAAATAAATAAATAAAATAATAAATTTTATCTATTGAACTTTACCTCATATAGGACAAACACATTGATCATCTCTCTCTGAGATTTCCGTCACGCCACCTTCTGGAGTTCCGTTCCAAAAGATTACAAGGTGGAACTGCAGAGAGTTTCCATGGTAACCTTAGTGTGTTCCCATCTGAATAGCCAGAACTCTGACCCCTCATTCACTTGTTAGCTTATCCAGGAGACCCAGAGCTTCCAGGGAACTCTACTTCCTTAGAACAGAGGTAGTAGGTAAAGTAATGTAAAGGGCAAGTGCTGGGAAAAAAAATTTGAAGACAGCAGTTTTATTTACCCTCTAGGAAAATGACTTTTCATTTGGTGATAACCATTTGTTATGGATCATGAAGAACGCCCGAAAATGCAAGTTATATCAAGATCTTGTTGTGTAGTCACAATAGGCTTTGGTACTTAAAGTGTCCAAAGCACACCTATTCCTCTTGCGGCCAGCACAGGACTGCCAAAACAGGGCTCCACTGAGAGGTTTGCTCTCAGCTTTGGAAACATTATAGGTAGAACAAAGTGACTCTCAGACTCACAAAAATGTTAGAGATCACTTCAAACCATTCATTGATTGTTTGCCTCCTAACAATGTTATAAATAGATCCTTAACTTCTAAAAATATATTGTTTGAAAATATAAGCACCAGTGTATACTATATATGCGTATGAGAGCCGAGGAGTTTATTGCAGCTTTGTAGTTTTGTTTATAGTCAGAGGTGGAGGAAACTAAAATTAAGTATCCTTAATAACTATCAATAGAGAAATAATTTTTAAAATATGGTATTAAAATATGGAATATTATACCATTGTTAAAAATAATATATTAGATCTATAGCTGTTGAATTAGGTTACTGTCTATTATGCATTGTTAAGAAAGAAGAGTAAATTGCAATATTTATTTGGACAAGCATGGAAAAAGTGTGGATGATTGACATAAACTCATTAATGTAGTTTTTTCAGGAAAGGGTGAGAATAGGAAGCAAGGGCAGTTAGCGAAATAAAAAATAAAAGCACATTGGAAAAGTATGCACATTATAATAGTTGAAGTGTAAAAAAGTATGGCATTTAATGTTACTGCAAATATGTTAAAATAAAATATGCACAAAAATTAAAAGTAGCATGGATATATAAAAACATTGGTTTGAATTAATGATAAAATTTGGGGTGTTTTTAATTTAAATTTCTTTTGTTATGTCAGTATAATCCTTAAAATAAAGAAAATGTCTTGCTTCTGGCTTTTAGTGCTAGAGTCTCAAAATCTGTATATTTTAAAGCTCCCAAGTTTGGAAAACACTTGCTGATATAAGAGAACGAAGTATTAGAATCTTTGTAGATAAGGGAGCCAAGAGATTTTAATAGTTTTTGAAGACATGACTTAGCTTAAAATGGTACATAGATACATTCCTGTGACTCATATATATCCTCAATATTTTCATATGTATCTTTTATAGTTATTATAAACCCAAGAGAGTTAGTTTCATATTTTTCAGAAAACTGAATTCAGTTTAGCAGAATTATGTAGATTTAACAGAGAAACAAATGGAGGATTGTCTATTAAAGTCATTGGAGATTTTTTTTTTGAATTGTATATTGAGGGCTGTCATAGGAAAACTGTGAAGGAGAAACTCTTACTTTTCCTGCTTTCTTGTGATCCTTTTCTTAGAGTTCTTTCCCCATTCCCTTCAAAGACTACTATCTTAATAGTTGCTCTTCCTTTTTATAAAACCTATTCTCCCCAAATGATATGGGCCTATTATATCAAGAAGTAAATGACTGATTAGGTTAGTTCTTATTTTTTCCTAGATTTCAAGAATTTCTAATTCAATGGCCTTCCAATGTCTAATTTCTTGCCTTACTTTGGGTAGTTGTAAAATAGTTAAGAGAGTCATACTCCAAGCTTCTGAACTATAGTAGCTTACAAGAGAAGTAGTTTGACCTTGCTTGTGGACAGAGGTTTTTTCTTCTGAGCTCAAAGCTGGCTTATAAGTTGCCAACATTTAAAACAGTAAAAGTTTACTTACCATTTGGATTATGTGCCAGAAATAAAAGGGGGCAACAGAAAATGTTCAAAGGCATAGGATTGAGTGACAGAGCAAGAAGTCCTTCTTCAGACAATGAATTAAGGCAGTAACATGAGTGGCATATCCCCACCTCAGCCATCATTTAATAATTTATCTGCTTCTGAGGTGGAGCTATAAGACTAGCAGAGAATGATGATATACTGCCATTTATAAAAGGCAAGACTTCCACCGTAGATTGGCCTAGGGTAAAATCTGAGGGACACCAGAATCGGGGGTCAAGAGATGAAAACTGAGACACACATGAAAATGTCCTTCTACACAGCTGAATTTTTTAAACCAATTCATAGATGAGAAAAATTAAACATTTGTACCAAAGCACTACTGAATGTCCATTTTGATTATTATTGTATATAACATCATATTTGTTTCATGGTAAACTAGGCAGTTCTACATCTTTTATGAGAGATGAGCAGAGCTAAACAATTTTTTTTTTACAAAATCCCAGCGTGTGAAACCCCTCAAGAACTATTAATAGTCGGGTTTGGTTTGGGGTTTTCGTTTTGTCATTGTTTTTCAGTTGAATTTGCCCCAGTTTAACAATGCCATCAAAATTCTGGTATCCAGAATGGGTAGCCAAGGCAAATACCTCACCCAGCAAAATGTTGTCCCAAATGATTTAGTCTTAAGTGGGTTCCTCATTACAGACACATAAACTGAAGACAAGAAACTTTAATACCAGGGAGCAATGAGGAAGCAAGGATATATAAGGGTTTCTTAGGAGAACAATTCTCTCTTCTGCCACAGAATAAATTTAATCAATTTGTATATCACAATTCCACAATCTTTCAGCTAATTAAATAGAGTACGCATTCTCCCTTATAAGAAACATAAAAAGTAGATAAAAATAAATGAGCAAATCCAAATTTAAGCTCAGAGAACATACCTTTAGTCGGGACTCTAGTTGTGAATGACTGAAAGCTAATTCAAACTCAATCAGAGAGACAGAAAAATATATTGGCTCTTGTAATCAAAATACAGGAATTCCTGTCTAGAGCTAACCGCAAGGCCAATCAGAACTAGTGACTGGACTCCATCAGAACCCTCTCTGCAGTCCTTATTTTTGCTTCTTTATGTGGGTTGCCTTAATTTCCTCCAACCTTTCTCACAGAGTAGAAATGGCCACAGCATTAGTCAGTCTGATAAAGACATACCCGGGACAGGGCAATTAACAAAAGAAAGAGGTTTAATGGACTTATGGTTCCACATGACTAGGGAGGCCTCACAATTATGACAGAAGGCAAGGAGGAGCAAGTCACGTCTAACATAGATGGCAGCAGGCAAAGAGAGAGCTGGTGCAGGGAAACTCCCCCTTATAAAACCATCAGATATCATGAGACTTATTCACTACTCTATATCATGAGAACAGCATGGGAAAGACCTCCCCCGATGACTCAATTATCTCCTACCAGGTTCCTCCCACAACACATGGTAATTCAAGATGCGATTTAGGTGGGGATACAGACAAACCATATCAGCCACCAACTCCAGATTCATATATACTCTACCAGAGAAGGACTGAAACACATGCTACATGGTGCCAAGTTTAAAGATACTAGGGAAAAGATTTGATTTGCCTTCCTTCAGGTAGGTAGCCAAACCTGAATCAAACAACTGTGTCCATAGCTACAGGGTCTGAAAATGGGGCAGCACACACTCCAACCATATTGTTAACTGGAATATTTCCCAGAAGGGGAGTGAAAAAGCTATCCTGTCCACTATGCGTTATGATGTATAATACACATAATATGTATGGGTAAATGATAACCCATACAGATTAAAAATGTTTAATGTTAAATCATAACAAACTGAAACCCAGAATTGAAAACAGGCAATTCTGTCTGAATGGTAAGCAGCTTATTCTGTGTGAATGTGTATATGTGTGTGATGGATAAATAAGAGCCTGAGAGAGGCAAAGAGAGAGAGAAAAGCATGCAATAATAGATTTGGAGAAAGCCCATATTCAGCACAGCATAATATTATAAATGCTGAGGAATCATAACAGTGAGCTTTACTCACCAAGAGACAGGATCATTAAGCAGAATAATATTCAAGCAGATTCTGCTAGTAAATTGATTAAGTTCCATTATAAGGTGATGAAATATAAGTAGCTGAGGTTTCAGCTCTTCTTTTGCAGAAATAAGCACAGTTGAAGGTTAAAATACTTTAACATGAATTCAGTTATTTGTAGATGTTTTAATTTGTTTCTTTTATTGTTCAAGTACATATATTGAATGGCGGACTATTATTTAGAGCAGTGGTTCCCAATCTTTTTGGCACCAGGAACTGGTTTTGTGGAATACATTTTTTTCCACAAATTGGAGAGGGGAGATGGTTTGGGGACAGTTCAAGCACATTACATTTATTGTGCACTTTACTTCTCTTAGTATTACACTGTAATATATAATGAAATTATTATACAACTCACTGTGATGTAGAATAAATGTGAGCCCTGAGCTTGTTTTCCTGCAACTATACAGTCCCATCTGGGAGTGATGGGAGATAGTGACAGATCATCAGGCATTAGATTCTCATAAGGAGCATGCAACCTAGATCCCTTACTTATGCAGTTGAAAATAGGGTTGCGCTGCTATGAGAACCTAATGCCACTGCTGATCTGACAAGAGAGGGAGCTCAGGCACTAATGCGAGCAATGGGGAGTGGCTATAAATACATATGAAACTTTGCTTGCCCACCTGCTGCTTATCTCCTGCTGTGCAGTCTGGTTGCTAGCAGGCCACAGACCAGTACTGATCCTTGGCCAGGGGGTTGAAGACCCCTAATGTAGAGGGCACTGTAGAGTGCAATTTTTGAGTTGTTTTATAGATTGTAGAAGAAACAGATGTTACATTTTGTTATCTGAAATTAAAAAATATTACCTCTCTGTTTCATACTATTGCTGCCTCTTGACACCCCTACCCAAGTACAAGGAATTAAAATACAGTTTTCTGCCAGGTTTAATTATTATCTAATTTGCCTCAGTATGCAAACCACTGTAACAGGTGCTGTCCATAGTTTCAGCACTGATAATTTACAAACTAACCAGAGAGATAGAACAAATATGATATTCTCTTTCATTTCCATTCCTATTGCCACGCCTGGAAATAGGGACTTGAGATCTGTAAGCATATTGTTTTAAAGTGAATTAATGAGAGTAGATGAGATATCAAGGGATATTCAGAAGAGTAGCAGGAGAGCAAAAAACAGAAACATAAAAAAATTATTTCACCTACAGAGACAAGGATGGAACATTCAGAGGTGGAAGAGAATCTACTGAGAGGTGTGCTGCGAAAACAGACAGTTTCTGTAGCCAAGTGTGGGGAATTATGTAAAATGCTACAGAGAAGACTAATAAGATAAGGAGTAAACTGCGTCCGTTGGATTTAGCAACCAAGAGGTTTTTGGCCTTGAAAGTGGAGGAGAGCACTGGTGGAAGAGTAAAAGGAGATGAAACTGAAGATTGATTTCAAAGAACTGAACAAAACTGAAGCTGTTAATGTACACTATGCTTTTCCCAAAATCTTGGCTGTGAATGCAAGGGAAATAAAAGAGTAGATGTGAGAAGAGGGTGTAAATATGAGTGGGATGCATCTTAAAACATAGAAGAAGATGTAGAAAAAGAGAAGAGAGTAAGCAGAAGTGCTAATGACTCTGAGAAGGTAGGAGAGATGGCATAGAAAGTGCAGGGAAGTAACTGAGGCTTCATATGTGGAAGACAAATCCCTTTCCAAGAGAAGGAAGGGAAAAATGTAGGAATGAGGACAGAAGCATGCATTTGTATTTGTCAGGAAGTTAAGGAAATTTAGAGATAAGCATCTCAAATTTTAGGGAAGAAAGAGTAAGCTTACCTGATAAGCTAATGAGAGAGGGGTGGAATTAAGTGCTGAAGTGGTGTTACTATGTTACATGTCTATGGTGGACAATAAGAATCTGTTCATCTGCTTGCCTGTCTGCTTGTCTTTCTAGCCATCTCTTATTGCCCTGAGTGCCCAGCTGACATTGCTTAGGAACAGAAGATTGAAAGTACTAGTTAGTGATGATTGAAGTGGGGCTCAAACAGTAGAGACTCTGGGTTCAACGTGGAAGGGAATGAATGATAATGAAAAGAGGAAGTGAGAAGAAATCGGAGGCTTTGTTAATGTTGAACCATTAGACAGGAAGTAGAGTTTAGGCATTAAAGTTATAAGAAATACCTAAATTCAGAATAATGTCAAGGTTTAAAGTGTTGCTGTTTATAAGAGTGGTTGAGCTTCAGCAAAGGGAAGAACAGTCAAAATCCCAGCTGGATTAAGAGTGGTTGAGCTTCAGCAAAGGGAAGAACAGTCAAAATCCCAGCTGGATTAAGAAGCATTGATGCAAAAGCTTATCCACCATGATCAAGTGGGCTTCATCCCTGGGATGCAAGGCTGGTTCAACATTCGCAAATCAATAAACATAATCCAGCATATAAACAGAACCAAAGACAAGAACCACATGATTATTTCTTCTAATAGATGCAGAAAAGGCTTTTGACAAAATTCAACAGCCCTTCATGCTAAAAACGCCAATAAATTGCATGATGGAACGTACCAAAATAATAAGAGCTATTTATAAACCCACAGCCAATATCATACTGAATGGGCAAAACTGGAAAAATTCCCTTTGAAAACTGGCACAAGACAGGGATGCCCTCTCACCAATTCTATTCAACATAGTGTTGGAAGTTCTGCTAGGCAATCAGGCAAGAGAAAGAAATCAAGGGTATTCAGTTAGGAAAAGAAGAAGTCAAATTGTCCCTCTTTGCAGATGACATGATTGTATATTTAGAAACCCCATTGTTCGGCCCAAAATCTCCTTAAGCTGATAAGCAACTTCAGCAAAGTCTCAGGATGAGCAAAATTAATGTGCAAAAATCACAAGCATTCTTATACACTAGTAACAGACAAACAGAGCCAAATCATAAATGAATCCCCATTCACAATTGCTTCAAAGAGAATCAAATACCTAGGAATCCAAACTTTACAAGGATGTAAAGGATCTCTTCAAGGAGAACTACAAACCACTGCTCAGTGAAATCAAAGAGACACAAACAAATGGAAGAACATACCATGCTCATGGATAGAAGAATCAATATCGCGGAAATGGCCATAGTGCCCAAGGTAATTTATAGATTCAATGCCATCCCCATCAAGCTACCAATGAGTTTCTTCACAGAATTGGAAAAAACTGCTTTAAAGTTCATAAGGAACCAAAAAGAGCCTGCATTCCAAGACAATCCTAAGTCAAAAGAACAAAGCTGGAGGCATCACGCTACCTGACTTCAAACTATACTGCTAAGGCTACAGTAACCAAACAGCATGGTACTCGGTAAATTCAAAACAGAGATATAGGACCAATGGAACAGAACAGAGTCCTCAGAAATAATACCACACATCTACAGCCATCTGATCTTTGACAAACCTGAGAAAAAACAAGAAATGGGGAAAGGATTCCCTATTTAATAAAATGGTGCTGGGAAAATTCACAGCCATAAGTAGAAAGCTGAAACTGATCCTTCCCTTTACTCCTTATAATGAAAATTAATTCAAGATGGATTAGAGATCAAATGTTAGACCTAATACCATAAAATCCTAGAGGAAAACCTAGTAGGTACCATTCAGGACATAGGCATGGGCAAAGACTTATGTCTAAAACACCAAAAGCAACGGCAGCAAAAGCTAAAATTGACAAATGGGATCTAATTAAACTAAAGAGCTTCTGCACAGCAAAAGAAACTACCATCAGAGTGAACAGGCAACCCACAGAATGGGAGAAAAATTTTGCACTACTCATCTGACAAAGGGCTAATATCCAGAACCTACAAAGAACTCCAACAAATTTACAAGAAAAAACAAACAACCCCATCAAAAGTGGGCAAAGGATATGAATAGACATTTCAAAAAGAAGACATTCATACAGCCAACAAACACATGAAAAAATGCTCATCATCACTGGCCATCAGAGAAATGCAAATCAAAACCACAATGAGATACCATCTCACACCAGTTAGAATGGCGACATCATTAAAAAGTCAGGAAACAACAGGTGCTGGAGAGGATGTGGAGAAATAGGAACACTTTTTACACTGTTGGTGGATTGTAAACTAGTTCAACCATTATGGAAAACAGTATGGCGACTCCTCATGATCTAGAACTAGATGTACCATATGACCCAGCCATCCCATTATCAGTATATACCCAAAGGATTATAAATTATGCTGCTCTAAAAGACACATGCACACGATAAGCTTATTGCAAAAAATTATTCACAATAGCAAAGACTTGGAATCAACCCAAATGTCCAAGTGACAGATTGGATTAAGAAATGTGGCATTACATACACCATGGAATTATGCAGCCATAAAAGGATGAGTTTGTGTCCTTTGTAGGGGACATGGATGCAGCTGGAATCCATCATTCTTAGCAAACTATCACAAGAACAGGAAAACCAACAATCGTGACATGTTCTCACCATAGGTGGGAACTGAACAATGAGATCACTGACTCGAAAAGGGAACATCACACTAACCGGGCCCATCATGGGAGGCGGGGGAGGGAGGGACTGCATTGAGTTATACCTGATGTGTAAAAATGACGATATGCAGCACACCAACAAGGCACAAGCATACATAACAAACCTGCAACGCTATGCACATGTCTCTACAACTTACAGGCATAATAATAATAAATAAATTAAAAAAAAAAAAAAAAAAAAGAAGCATTGATGCTAATGTCACAGATGAGTCTGCCATATGGATGCCATGGTCCCTCAAGACAGTCAAGAGGAGAATGTAAAAATCTCTGTAAGGCAGATGTCAAAGTCCTCAGGGATTCATGGGAGAGATGAGATATTGACAGATGACAATGACAAAAAAGATTAGAGAGAGGTGTTGCTTAAGGAAATGAGTCCTTCAAGGAAGAGAAGTTTTTTTGCACAAAGGAGAAAGAGTAATATGCTGGAAATGACACCGAAAAGTGGGGGGTGCTGGAAGAATATTGATACAACCTCTGGGATCTGTAGGACAATGAGAGAGTTCTGAGAGGGCCCATGGTCGGGGATGAACTGGTTCCAATCAAGGCAAGGAGATGGAAAGAGTAAAGAATTCAAAAATAAAATAATTCTCCTCCTCCTCCTCCTTCTTGTTCTTCTCCTCTTCTTCCTCTTTCTTTTGTGTTTTTTAATAGTTTTTGTAATGTTGTGAGGATACCTGAAGCAATAAAGTAAAGGGCTGAAAGGAAAATCAGTACAGATATACACTCACACAATTGGAGGTTGGTGAAATGGAATTTCTTCATGGACATTTTGCTTAACATCTCTGCAAGCTGTAATTTTCCCTTACTTGGTGATAACATAAAATTTAAGCTTTTTCTATTAACCAAACACTGTATTGGGATTCTTTCACTATGTTTTATATTTTACGGAATTTCTAAATACATGCATGCTCTTTGATGTAACAGCCCAGATTATTTATCTTTATAAATAATCTCACCACACTTAACAGAGTTTTCTGCATGTAATTGGTACTCAATAATACAATATCTCCTTACCAATTTTAGTCAAAAACACACATATGTAAATGATTTTAGAATATATTCAAAGTTATTTAATAACGAGTATCAGTCTGTATAAAATAAGCCATATGGCGCAGAGAACCAATGAGCATTCTCCCCTTCTTCCTTAGAAATGAATATTCCATTTAAATTGGACACCTGATCACTCAGAATAGAGGCTACTTTTCCCAACCATATCATCATGTGATTAAGTTCTGCTCAATAGAATGCAAACAAAAGTTTCATTTTAGAGTTCTAAAAAGTTTCCTAAAAGGGAGGTGGAACATCCCTCTTCTACTTCCTGGAATGTGGATGTGATGACTGAAGCTCAAGCAGGTTTTATCATCAATGAGGTAACACATGTAAACTGTGTGAGAGGCCACAAAGTAGAAGTAATACTGTAGAACTGGCATGCTACCCTCTCTGTGCATCTCCAGACTTTTCTTATATGATAAAATAAAACTGCATATTGTTAAGCCGCTTTTAATTTATTTGACTTTTCTGTTACTTGCAACCGAATGCAATCTCAATTGATATCATGGATATCTTTGGAATTAGGCAGTTTAAGTGTAGCATTTAAAAAAAAAAATCTTTAGGCTAATATGTACAAATTTTCATCAAGATTGCAATGTAATTTTTTTTTCTTTTGTAAAGTTGACATAAAATTATTTTCCTCTTCCTGATATGAAAAGTTCTGAGTGACTTTTTGTTTCTTTAACTTTCACCCTTTTGTTTGAAGCAAAAGTTAAAATGTCCTATTAGAAATTATTTGCAGTAAAGTTATCATTATGGAATCCATGGCAAAATCTTATTCAAATTTAAGCTCTGGAAACGTAATCAAAAGAAGAAAGCAATAGAATAATGAAATGTGATTTCTTTAATAAAAGAAAAGAAAAACATGGGAGTATTTTGCCCACAATGATCAAACTTACTCCTCTGATGTTGAATTTATTTTTTAGGTATTTAATTTGCCAATTCATTCTCGGTTTTACAAAACTTTCATACATTTCCGTTTAACACTTGCACAACTTTTTATTTTCTCAAGCACATTGAGCAAGGTAATTTGTTATTAATCTTAATATGCCTATGAATTAATATTTTCCTCTTTACTTCTGAAACTCTGTAGAAGTCACTTTCTTAGAGGAACTGGAGAGATTGCTAAGTAGAATTGGGGCTGGGGTCTTGTATGCCTTAGTCATCTATTGTTGCATAACAACTACTCCAAAACTTAACACTTAAAACAGCAATCATTTTATTATTTCTGATGATTTGTGGGTCAGGAATCAGGGCACTGCATGTATGATCCATCTCTGCTTCATATGGTGTCTAATGGGACTGTACATTCAAGATGGCTTCTTCACTGGCACCTCTGCTTGAGTAGCTAGCTATTCAACCGGGGTTAGATGTTGGGGCTATCCACTGTGTTTGCCAGTTCTCTTACATGTAGTCTTATCGAGGTAGTTGATTTTTTTATGTGACAGATTAGCACCCAAAGAACACAAGGGCAGAAGCTGCCAGGTGTCTTCAAAACTTACACCTAAAACTGGCAGTGTATCACTTCTGCCACATCCGTTTGGTTTTAGTAACAAAAGGCCCAGTCCAGATGTAAGGGGTGGGGGATATACTAATGTGTGGATATAAGGAGCTGTGTTTCATTAGGCACCAGTGCTGGAGTTGCCAGGTAAAATATAAGACATTCAGTTAAATTTGAATTTCAGATAAACAATGAATTATGTTTTAGTATAAGTATGCTCTATGTAATATGCAGGATACATTTATACTAAAATATTATTTCTTATTAATCTGAAATTCAAATTTAACCTGGAATCCTGAATTTTTATTTGTTAAATCTCACAACCCTAGGATTTCCCAATGTAACAGATTGCTAATGAATATAGACTGATATTCCCTTTAGACTTTCCAGAAGCACATTAGCAACGTGTATCTTAGTAAACCACTCACCAGCTCTAACTGCATCTTTTAATTCATATATTTACATTCTTAGCTATATCTCTGAGTTCAGTGAAAGTGATGATGGCAGTCAAATGAATTAATGAAGTGGATCTGAGCTGCTGGGAAAAGAGGCATTGCATTTTTCTATAAAGAAACTAGAAATAAGACATCTAAAAGTAGCTTCCGTACCTGAATTCTTCTGAGAAAATACCTTAAGTCCACATGCTATTTTTCTAACATCTTCGGTATGAGTATTAGGTAGCATTGCAAGACATGATCTTTTGTTGTTGCTCTTTCATTTAAGCTGAATAATATTATGTAGGAAAGTAGCAGCATGTTCAAGATAAGAGACTTTACAGGATCCCTTTATACATTTTAATGATCAATTTTATTTCTGTTACTCAAAAATACCTTCTAATTTTGATCATTAAAAAATTATACTTCTAATGAGTTCTGACCTAGAAATCCTTCCTTTAAATGTTTCCAAAAGAGAATAATTAATCTGTCAGTCATTTGATCTAATCAACACTAGTTAAATTACCATAATCATTAGAAATCCACTTTCCTCTGCCAAGAACTCTTGTTCCATGTGATGTCACAAGGGCAGGTACCTTCAAAATTATGTGAGAGGTTGCATATAATTTTCCTGTATAAATATAATCAATTATCTAGAAAATTTTTATTTAAAATATAATTATTATCCATTGGGTTGATACTTATTTATCTAATATTTCTCAATCCCTTATTAAACTTGACTCAAATTTTATAGTCACATTTTCAAAGCAAAGACACAGTGTTAGGCAAAAAGGAAGAGCTTGAGGCAACCCAAAGTCTTTTCCAGGCCAATACTATACTCCCTACATATTCCATTCTTCTCATATCTTCTGTCATTCTTGTTATAAGTTCAATGATCTTTTTGATATTCAAGAATACCTAACATTGGCTATAGGACCTATGCACAGAGAATAACCCACTGTCCAGAGTGTGTATTAGAATCTTCCTAATAAACTTGGAGATTCCCCATCCCTCAGAGGATTTGAGGGCAAGAAGAGACTGCTATATAGTACTTTATTCTGAAGGAATTTTGTTTGAAGTCTTTCTCAGCTTGTTAAAGATGTGCTCTCCCAAAGTAATAATATTAATGAAATAGTTGAGGTGGCAATGATATAAAAGTTTATAAAACATTTGATAGCAATGGGTTCTTAGAGATTATACAATCCATGTGCGTAATTGTACAAAGAAAAATACAACACAAAGAAATTCAGTGACTTGTCCAAAATTATGACAACATTGAGACTAGTATGCAAGGCTTCTTAACTTCAACCAAATGTTACTTTCACTGAACTGTGTCCTAGTATCACTAATAGTATATTACCTAAACACTGTGTTACCTAGTCCTTTAACACTAATACATTACTTAAACACTAAAAGTAATGGCTTCTAAAAATCCATTTGGTTTAATGTTTTGTGCCTTCAAGAAAAACATCTGAGAAACACTCCTGAAACACTTGTGTCAATAATTTTCCATTCATTTAAGGTATTTGGACACATGGCAGAAGTTTGAAGTTTGTGGCTACAGGTAAAACTTGTAACCAAGGTTCCTTTTAACAATATGTGCATACAATTACTTGTTTACACAATGATATTTCATTATAAAAATGTGCTGATTTTTACTGAACCAGTCTCTTCTTAATGATCAAGTAGGGTTTTCCAATCTTTTGCTATTAAATACATCGTTTACCATATGTGAAAGTATAACAATACATACATTTCCAGAGAGGGTTGTTACTCAAATTAATTAATTTCCCCTCTTGATTTGTTTTTGTGATATTATAAGCAATAAATAACCATGAGTTGTGAATATATATATATATATATTTTCGAACTCCTGACCTCAAGTGATCCGCCTGCCTCAGCCTCCCAAAGTGCTGGTATTACAGGCACAAGCCACAAGCACTGGGCCTGATTATGATTATTATGATGATGTTTAAGTGCTAATTTATCTACTTGAAATGTGAAATATCTTTTTTTAATTTTTTCTCCCTAGATAGATGACTATTATTTTAACTCATTTCTCATTTGAATTACCATTTTCATTTGGTTCCAACTGTTCAATTGGTGCAACCAGTTTTACATAAAAAGAGAACCATGAATTTTCAGAGCCCATGAGATATGGAAAAATGGCCATCAATGACTGTACAAGGACACACATTAGTTTCAGAACTAATTTCAGATAGAAGCTCATTTAGTTCCCAGCCCAAATTAAGTGACTTTTATGTGACATAGCAGTTAAAAATCAATTTATGAGCTTTCTGGAATACCACTTAGAGCAAATATGCAGACATCCTCTTATTTAAAACCTGGAACACTGACAAACTCCAGCAGACTGAGTCTCATAGGTATTGAAACTGTGGGAACATAAACAGTGGCAGTAGAACTACTTTTCATTTTCTAGATTCTCAATGATTTCACCGTGAAAACAGCGCAGCTATGTGCATAATCGAAAGTATGGCTAAAATAAAGCGTTGGGTTAACTGAGATTTCAGTAAACTTTTATTCCTGCTTCTTCAATTAAAAACCCACTTTAATTTTTATTAATCCATATCTGCCAAGTATTGCACAGAATTAGGAACATAATAAAAGAGGGCAAGTAAGTATATGGAGCTTGTTTGGGAATTTTAAATTATTTAATCATAAAATATGATTTTTTGAGAAACTGGATTTCAACATTAGTTATCTCAAAGAATGATTTCATTCATTAAATAGAAATGTAATCATTTTGAAAGAAAAAGAGTCTGGTTTCTTCATATCCTTTTTGAATTGTATCACTTTTACTTGACTGAAGGAAGGTAATATCATTAGGCATATTTCTGAACTGCATTCCAGTTCAAATAGCACACTCTCAAATTCTGTTTTATTAAGAATATTTCATAGAACATAATCCTAAACATATGCTTATGTTTAAAAAATATGTAGTGAAACATATTGGAGAAGCTTGGAAATTCTCAGTATACATTAGCATCTGAGGCTCTGAGAAGTCCTTAAGGAATGAAAATAGTTGAAGTGGGTTAAGTTAGTTGATCCCCTAAGGCACTGGTTCTCAAACTTTAGTGAATACTATAATCATCTGACGATCTTGTTAAAACTGATAACTGAGACCCACATACAGGCTTTCTGATTCATTATGTCAGGATGGAGCCCAAGAAATTGAATTTCTAATAGTTTTCCAGGTGATGCTTATGCTGCTGGTATAGGGATATACTTTGAGTACCACTATCTACAGATCACTCCTACACAGTCTCCTATACTCCTAGGAGGCCAGTTGAAATAGACATAATGAGTGGTTAAGGCAGGTTATCTTGGTAGAGTGCAGAAGTGGTAGATCAGGAACAGACGCTGCCACTCCACTGTGTCATACAGTTGCTTTCTGGAGGATCAGATATAATTACTTTCATCAAACTGGAGGAAGCTCTGTTCTTCTCCATTCATAAATACTAAGTGGCACAATAGAGCTGGGGGCAAGGTTTCCATTACGTCATAGCCATAACCTCAAGGCTTAGGTCTCAGTGCCTGATATCCCAGGGAAGGGGCAAGTTTTCCAACCAATAAATTTTAAGTTGGAAAAGTAGGGTTACAAGTCAAGTTTTTCTTACTTTGTACTTTATCTGTTGACTGACAGCTCCTGATTATATCCTGTGAAGTTATTATTATGTATCAGCTTACTGGGCTTGGGGATGCCCAGACATTTCATCAAAAATTATTATGGGGGCACCCGTTTCCTATCCATTCTTTTTCTCTGGAAAGCCCTGATTAATACAGCTTTTGGTATTGTGAGTGGTTGTAGAGGGACATAATCTTAAGGATGAAGTCTCTGAATTGGTTCTGGGGTTTCTGGAATTGGCTTTCTAAATATAATTAGATTATATTTAAATATGCGAATGACTCTATTTCCAATAGTGAAAAGAGCACTCATAGTTCATGATGTGGTCTGGAAATATAGACATGCAAAATATCACCATTTGATATTCATAATCAACTGCTTATAAAAATCAAGTATCTGGATGACTGTATATAATATTATTGAACATTGTTGGCAAATTAACAAATACAAGATTGACTAGTTGCTTCTTGTATTGTAAATAGGGAATATATCCTTTTTGTGGGGTCTTTAAGGATTATTTCAACACAATTGGAGAAATTATATTCAGAAAGTGATTATTATACACACAGGTCCTAGAGGCAGGAGGCACAGCATGCCATGCAGGAGGCCACATGGGAGGAAATCTCAAGGAGTGAGCTCAATCAAGTAGATGAGGGCCTGAAAGAGAGAGAGAAGTGGGGGAGGGAGATTGGACCCATGGGCAAATGCTTTTATTGGAGAATGGGGTGAAGTACACAAGCAAAAACCATGAGGAGATTTTATTGGTGTGTTTGAATGTCACTAGGTCAGTAAAGGGAAGCCAAGAAGGGCAACTTGTGGCAGAGACCAGACTTATCCACACCGATGTACCTGGTTGCCTGGGCAACGTGTTTACAGATTATTTGTGGGGATGTTGAAGCATCAGGAAAATATAAAGTTTAAAAAATGTATAATATACTCCTAATGTCACTAGACAAAGTGCAAAAAGAAAAGGGTAAGCTTAGGGATTTGAATTCCCAGCTCAAGAGCCTTACAAATGACCTGTAAGCTTCTACATATGCCCTGAAGGAGACACTTATCTCCAGTAGTTGCAGGGCTGAGATTGCTGAACATCAAACCCCAGATCCCCACATTGGTTCCCTGACCTGTGGAGTGAGAGCTATTATGGTGGGAAAAGGCAAATCCAATCCACTGGAACTACCTGTACCTAGGAAAATAATAAATCAAAAGCAATACCACATTCCTCAAGTGATTGTAGGATTGTATGTCACTGTGATAGATTGAAAGATGGTGATTTTCACCACATCACAATTCAACTCACCTCTTTGGCCTGTGCAGAAGACAGATGGATCTTGAAGAATAACTCTGGATTATCATAAGCTTAGCCAAGTGGAGACTCAAATTGCAGTGGTTGTGCCAGATCTGGTCTCATTGCTTGAGCAAATTGACATAACCTATGGTACCTTGGAAGTATAATTTTTCCATCTCTGTCTATAAGGACCATTAAAAATAGTTTGCTTTAGGCTGTCAAGACCAGAAATATACCCTCATAGTCTTTCCTTTGAGGTATATCAACTGTCCTATGTCATAATTTAATTTGTGGGATCTTGATTACCTTTACAAACTTCCACAAGTTAGCATGTTAGTCTGTCATATTGATGACATTATGCTGACTGAACCCAGTGGGAGAGAAATAGCAACTACTCTAGACTGGTAAGTATTTGCATGAAAGAGGTGGGAATACATCTGAAAAAAGTTTGGGAGCCTTTTTCCTTAGTTACATTTTTAGGGATGCAGTGGTGTGAGCCATGTCAATATATCCCTTCTAAGGTGACAGTCCTTTCATCTAGCTCCTCTTACAACCAAAAAAGGGACACAATGCTTGTGAGTCTTTGGATTTTGGAGACACCATATTCTCATTTGTGTATGTTATCCAATCTTGTACCAAGTGACCCTAAAATCTACTGGATTTGAGTGGGGCCCAGAACAAGTGAAGGTCCTGCAACAGATCTAGACTTCTGTGCAACCTGATCTACCATTTGGCCATGTAATCTAGTAGAGCCAATGGTGATTCAGGTGTCAGTTCCAGATGAGGATGCTGGGTAGAGAATTTGGCAGGCCACTGTAGATGAATTGCAGAGCAGAGCCCTAGGATTTTAAAGCAAAGTCTTGCTGTCCTCTGTGAATAGTTATTCTCCTTTTGAGAATCAGTTCATGGCCTGCTACAGGGCCTACATAGAGACTGAGCACTTAACCATCGGTCACCAAGTTGCAATGAGATTGAGTGAGCTGAACTACCTATCATGAACTGAATGTTACATGATATGTCAAGCCATAAAGTTGGGCATGCCAAGAACTCCATCATCAAGTGGAAGTGGTATATGCAATATGATTTAGCCTCATCAAGCACTGAAGCCACTAGTAAGTTATATGAATAAGTGACCCAAATCCAAAATTTTATTCCTTCACTATGCAATTAGAATAGCAAAGAGATTAGTCACATGGGGTGGTCCCCAGGGAAGTCACCGATCAATTGAACCAGCAATCCCAGGACCATTTGATAATTTAGATCACAAATTGATGCTATTATTTTTTCCAAAGGCAAATTTTCACCACACAATTTAAGTATTAAAAGAGTAACTTTGTTTACTATTGGCATATAAAGTATTTTCTAAATAGAAAATGCACTTGTCTAGACAATTCTGTTGGTCATTCAAGAGGATGTGTTTCACATAACCAATTTATCCTATAGAATATGGATTAACTGAGTTGCTTGGACGGTAGTTTGAATCCAAGAGAGGTAAGGTAGTTGTTTTTAAGGCTTCTGGTGTTATTCTTACTCTCCCTTTCCATTTATTATAGGAACAATCCTCCAGTGTTGCTAAGATGATCTCAGCTTCTATTTTTTGAAATAGTACAGGTTGCTTAGAGAGGAAGGTGTAGTGTGCAACCCTTCAGTCTGTCAGGAGGGTGAGCTGAGAGGTAAGTGCTAATTTGACTAATTCCTTGCAAGTGAGACTCCTAGAAAGAGTGTTGACTTCTGTATTAAAATTTATAGAACTATACACAAATAATTGTTCATTTCACTGTTGATCATTTAATAGAGGAACAGTTTTACTTCTTCCTGTCTGATTTTTTTTCTTTCCTTTCTTTCTCTTTTTTTCTCTCTCCTTCCTTCCTTCCTTTTCTTTTTCTTTCTTTCCTTCCCTTCCTCCCTCCCTCCCTCCTTCCCTCCCTTCCTTCCTTTTTTCCTTCATCCCTCCCTTCCTTCCTTCTTTCCTTCATCCCTCCCTTCCTTCCTTCCTTCCTCCCTCCCTCCCTCCCTCCCTTCCTTCCTTCCTTCCTTTCTTCCATTCTTCCTTTCTTTCCTTGCCTTATTAAAATGTCTAGAACCTTTAGTATAATGTTGAATAGAAGTGGTAAAAGTGGACATTCTTGCCTTTCTCCTGATTTTAGAAGGAAACAATTGATCTTTCACCACCAAGTTCAATGTTAGCTTTGCATTTTTTTTGTAGAGGCCATACATCAGATTGAGGATGTTCTCTACTAGTCTTATTTTATTGGTGTTGAAATTTGCAATACACTTTTATGTATCTATTAAAATTATTATAGGATTTTTCTCCTTTTTCTGTTAATTTTGCAAATTATATTATCAGCTTTCAAATAGTAAATCAACCTTGCATTATTAAATAAATGCAACTTGAGTTTTTATCCCCTTTACATACTGTTGGATTTCATATGCTAATATTGCATGAAGTATATATTTATTAAGTAATACTGAGTTTGTCTATATTAATGAAGGATAACTGTTTGAATTTTTAATGTCTTTTTGTAGTTTTATTAAGGTAAACTTTATGTGCAGCAAAATGCACAGATCTTAAGATTATGATTAAATGAGCTTGGTATGCAATCCTTCCCATGTAACCTCTAACTCTATGAAGACACAGAGCATTTCTATAACCCCATAACATTTTCTTATGCCCCTATACAATCAAACTTTTTTTCTCTTCAACTTTTAAGTTCAGGAGTATACATGCAGAATGTGCAGGTTTGTCACATAGGTAAATATATACCATGGTGGTTTGTTGCACAGATCATCTCATCCCTAGGTATTAAGCCCAGCATCCATTAGCTATTCTTCTTGATGCTCTCCCTCCCCTGGCCCTCCCCGACATACCCCAATGTGTGTTGTCCCTCCCCCATGTGTCCATGTGTTATCGTTCAGCTCCCACTTCCTAGTGAGAACATGTGGTATTTGGCTTTCTATTCCTGCATTAGTTTGCTAAGGATAATGGCTTCCAACTCCATCTGTGTCCCTGCAAAGGGCATGGTCTTGTTCCTCTTACGGCTTCATAGTATTCCGTGGTGTTTATGTGCTACATTTTATTTATCCAGTCTATTATTGATGGGCATTTGGATTGTGAATAGTACCACACTGACCAAATGCGTACATGTATACTTATGATAAAATGATTTATATTCCTTTACACAGATACTCAGTAATGAGATTGCTAGGTCAAATGGTATTTCTGCCTCTAGGTCTCTGAGGAATCGCCACACTGTCTTCCACAATGGTTGAACTAATTTACACTCCCACCAGCAGTGTAAAAGCATTCCTTTTACTCTGCAACCTCTCTAGCATCTATTGATATTAGACTTTTTATTAACAGCCATTCTGACTGGTGTGAGATGTTATCTCATTGTGGTTTTGATTTACATTCCTCTGATGATCAATGATGTTGAGCTTTTTTTCATATGTTTGTTGGCTGCATGTATGTTTTCTTTTGAGAAGTGTCTGTTCATGTTCTTTGCCTATGTTTTAATTGGGTTGTTTGTCATTTTCTTGTAAGTTTGTTAAGTTTCTTATAGATTCTGGATATTAGACATTTGTCAGACGGATAGATTGCAAAATTTTTCTCTCATTCTATAGGTTGTCTGTTCACTCTGATTATAGTTTCTTTTGCTGTGAAGAAGCTGTTTAGTTTAATTAGATCCCATTTGTTAGTTTTTGCTTTTGTTGCAATTGCTTTTGGCGTTTTTATCATGAAATCTTTGCCAGTGCGTATGTCCTGAATGGTATTGCCTAGATTTTCTTCTAGAGTTATTATAACTTTGGGTTTTACATTTAAGTCTCTAGTTTATCTTGAGTTGATTTTTGTACATGGTTTAAGGAAGAAATCCAGTTTCAATTTTCTGCATATGGCTAGCCAGTTCTCCCAGCACCATTTATTAAATGGGGAATATTTTCCCCATTGCTTGTTTTTGTCAGGTTTGTCTAAGATCAGATGGTTTTAGGTGTACAGTCTTATTTTTGAGTTCTCTATTCTCTTCCATTGGTCTATGTGTCTGTTCTTGTACCAGTACCATGCTGTTTTGGTTAATGTAGCCTTGTAGTGTAGTCAGGTAGCATAATGCCTCCAGCTTTGTTCTTATTGCTTAGGATTTTCTTGGCTATTCTGGCTCATTTGGGTTCCATATGAATTTTAAAATAGTTTTTTTCCAGTTCTGTGAAGAATGCTGATGGTAGTTTAATGACAGTAGCATTGAATCTATAAATTCCTTTGGGCAGTATAGCCATTTTCACAATATTGATTCTTCCTATTAATGAGCATGGAATGTTTTTCCATTTGTTTGTATCATCTCTGATTTATTTGAGCAGTGGTTTCTAGTTCTCCTTGAAGAGGTGCTTCACTTCCTTTGTTAGCTGTATTCCTAGGTATTTTATTCTTTTTGTAGCAATTGTGAACGAAAGTTCATTCATGATTTGGCTCTCTGCTTGCCTGTTGTTGGTGTATAGGAATGCTGGCGATTTTTGCACATTGGTTTTGTATCCTGAGACTTTGCTGAAGTTGCATGAGCTTAAGAAGCTTTTGGGCTGAGACAATGGGGTTTTCTAAATATAGGATCATGTCATCTGCAAACAAAGACAATTTGACTTCCTCTCTTCCTATTTGAATGCCCTTTGCTTTTTTCTCTTGCCTGATTGACCTGGCCAGAACTTCCAATACTATGTTGAATAGGAGTGGTGAAAAAGGGCATCCTTGTCTTGTGTGAGTTTTCAAGGGAAATGCATCCAGCTTTTGCCCATTCAGTAAGATACTGGCTGTGGGTTTTTCATATATGACTCATTATTTTGAGGTATGTTCCTTCAATACCTAGTTTATTCAGAGTTTTTAACATGAAGGGATGTTGAATTGTATTGAAGGCCTTTTCTACATCTATTGAGATAATCATGTGGTTTTTGGTTTTAGTTCTATTTATATGATGAATCACATTTATTGAATTGGGTATGTTGAACCAACCTTGCATCCTGGGGATGAAGCCAACTTAATCATGGTGGATAGGATGTGTGATGTGCTGCTGGATTCAGTTTGCCAGTATTTTATTGAGGATTTTTGAATCCATCTTTATCAAGAATATTGGCCTGAAGCTTTCTCTTTTTGTAGTATCTCTGCCAGGTTTTGGTATCAGGGTGATGCTGACCTCATAAAATGAGTTAGGGAGGAGGCCCTCCTTTTCATTTTTTTGGAATATTTTCAGTAGAAATATTACCAGCTCTTCTTTGCAGCTCTGGTAGAATTCATCTGTGAATCCATCTGGTCCTAAGCTTTTTTTGGTTGGTAGGCTATTTATTGCTGCCTCAATTTCAGAACTCCTTATTGGTCTATTCAGGGATTCAGTTTCTTCCTGGTTCAGTCTTGGAAGGTTGTATGTGTCTAGAATTTTATCCAGCTCTTTTAGATTTTCTAGTTTACTTGCACGGAAGTGTTTACAGTATTCTCTGACGGTTGTTTGCATTTCTGTGGTGTCAGTGATGATATCCCCCTTATCATTTCTGATTGTGTTTATTTGATTCTTCTCTCTTTTCTTCTTTATTAGTCTAGCTAGTGGTCTATCTGTTTTATTTATTTATTTTTTTCACAAAAACAGCTCCTGGATTTGTTAACTATTGAAGGGTATTTCATGTCTCTGTCTTCTTCAGTTCTGCTCTGATCTTGGCTATTTCTTGTCTTCTGCTAGCATTGGGGTTTGTTTGCTCTTGATTCTCTAGCTCTTTTAGTCGTGATGTCAGATTGTTAACTTGTCAATGTCTACTCTCTATATGCAAACATTAATTGTGTTATTAATATTTGTTTTACCTTTTGAAAATCTTTGTATAAGTGGAATTTTTTTATAAGATTTTTTTTCTGATTTGTCCATGTTGTTGCATACATAAGTATTTATTTTTATTGCTGAGTAATAGTTTTGTCAGTGAGCATGTATATCACAATGATTTTTAAATCTATTTACTGATAGAAATTTGTGCTACTTCCAGTGTGTCACTATTAAAAAAAAGGTGACATAAACATCTTGGTATAAGTCTTCTGTGGATGAATTGATTCATTTATTTGAGTAAATACCCATAGCAAAATTTCCAAATCATAGTGTATATTCAGCTTCATAAAGAAATATGAAGTGGAAATAATGCGGATGAAGGCCATAGGATAAAATTTAAAATTGTAATAAAAGTTCCCTTATCACTTGACAGAGCTGTGCTGGAAAGGAGGGATTAGTATAATATGGTCCATTAACTGAATCTGATACTCTACCTATTGTTCTGTGTTGTTTGAACTAAGAATGTCTTTTTCTTTACCTATTAAAATGCAAAATTTGGGAGGCCGAGACAGGCGGATCACGAGGTCAGGAGATTTAGACCATCCTGGCTAACACAGTGAAACCCCATCTCTATTAAAAAATACAAAAAGCTAGCCGGGCGAGGTGGCAGGCACCTGTAGTCCCAGCTACTCAGGAGGCTGAGGCAGGAGAATGGCATAAACCCGGGAGGCGGAGCTTGCAGTGAGCGGAGTGACAAAGTGAGACTCCGTCTAAAAAAAAAAAAAAAAAAAAATTGCAAAATTTAAAAACACTCTTTGCCTTTTGTCAAAAACACTTTCTCAATTTTGGCTTTCGGGTCCTAAGGCCTTAAATATTTACCAGTTGGTTTTTAGAGAAAAACTTGCTGACCACTGGGTCTAGTTTTAATAGTAGATACAACTGAGGACTTAAAGAATATTCTAAGAATAATAATAGAGATTGGTCGAGGAAAAAAATATGATTTTGAACCAAAATATTATGAATAAAATATTGATTCAGAGGTGATACATGAAAAAATTGTTTCCAAAGATTATATTGAAAAACCTAATAGATTCAAACATTCCCAAAGACAAACCAGATTGCCTGCTATGACCAAATATGCCAGAATTATTAATTACTATAGAAATTAAATGTTATATAAAATGAAAAGTAAAAATTATAGGAAAAAGGAGAGTGAAATAGAAAAACCACACGAAATTAAAACTACCATATCCAGGGCAATACTGCAAGGAAAAAAAAGGAGGATTTAAACAAAAGATAATGATGATAATGGTAATGATGATGATGGTCATGAGGAGGGGGAGGACAAGGAGGATGATTCATTGGAAGAACAAGGAAGAACAGAAATAATCAAAATTCAAAGTGCAAAACCACCAAACCAAAAGAATAGCACAGTCTTCAAGTTGTGGTCATGTCAGGGGACAATTTCAACTCTACTATATCTGTACATGAACACACTCAGTATTTTATTTTATTTTCATTTATTTAGTTATTTATTTTTTTAATTATCCTTTATGTTCTAGGGTACATATGCACAACGTGCAGGTTTGTTACATATGTATACGTGTGCCATGTTGGTGTTCTGCACCCATTAACTCGTAATTTACATTAGGTATATCTCCTAATGCTATCCCTCCCCCCTCTCCCCACCCGACAACAGGCCCCAGTATGTGATGTTCCCCTTCCTGTGTCCAAGTGATCTCATTGTTCAATTCCCACCTATGAGTGAGAACATGAGGTGCATGGTTTTCTGTTCTTGTGATAGTTTGCTGAGAATGATGGTTTCCATCTGCATCCATGTGCCTACAAAGGACACAAACTCATCCTTTTTTGTGGCTGCATAGTATTCCATGGTGTATATGTGCCACATTTTTTAAATTAATTCATTCATTTTTTAATTAATTAATTAATTTTTTATTATACTTTAAGTTCTATGGTACATGTGCACACCGTGCAGGTTTGTTACGTATGTATACATGTGCCATGTTGGTGTGCTGCACCCATCAACTCGTCAGCACCCATCAACTCGTCATTTACATCAGTTATAACTCCCAGTGCCATCCTTCCCCCCTCCCCCCTCTCTATAGTAGGCGCCGGTGTGTGATGTTCCCCTTCCCATGTCCAAGTGATCTCATTGTTCACTTCCCCCATGAGTGAGAACATGCGGTGTTTGGTTTTCTGTTCTTGCGATAGTTTCCTGAGAATGATGGTTTCCAGCTGCATCCATGTCCCTACAAAGGACACGAACTCATCCTTTTTTAAGGCTGCATACTCATGGTGTATAGATGTGTCACATTTTCTTAATCCGGGTCTGTCAACATTTTCCCAGTTGGTTCCAAGTCTTTGTTATTGTGAATAGTGCCACAATAAACATACGGTGCATGTGTCTTTATAGCAGCAAGATTTATAATCATTTGGGTATATCCCAGTAAAATGCATGTTGGGTCAAAATGGTATTTCTAGTTCTAGATCCTTGAGGAATCACCACACTGTCTTCCACAATGGTTGAACTAGTTTACAGTCCCACCAACAGTGTAAAAGCCGCCTCATTTCTCCACATTCTCCATCACCAAGTTGTTTCCTGACTTTTAATGATTGCCATTCTAACTGATGTGAGATGGCATTCATTGTGGTTTTGATTTTGTATTCGATGGCCAGTGATGATGAGCATTTTTTCTCATGTGTCTGTTGGCTGTATGAATGTCTTCTTTGAGAAGGGGTCTGTTCATATCCTTTACCCACTTTTGATGGGGTTGTTTTTTCTTGTAAATTTGTTTGAGTTCTTTGTAGGTTCTGGATATTAGCCTTTTGTCAGATGAGTAGGTTGCAAAATTTTTCTCACATTCTGTAGGTTGCCTGTTCACTCTGATGGTGGTTTCTTTTGCTGTGCAGAAGTTGTTTAGTTTAATTAGATCCCATTTATCAATTTTGGCTTTTGTTGCCATTGCTTTTGGTGTTTTAGACATGAAGTCCTTGCCCATACTTATGTCCTGAATGGTATTACCTAGGTTTTCTTCTAGGGTTTTTATGGCTTTAGGTCTAACATTTAAGTCTCTAATTGCTCTTGAATTAATTTTTGTATAAGGAGTGAGGAAGGGATCCAATTTCAGCTTTCTACTTATGGCTAGCCAGTTTTCCCAGCACCATTTATTAAATAGGGAATCCTTTCCCCATTTCTTGTTTTTGTCAGGTTTGTCAAGATCAGATGGTTGTAGATGTGTGGTTTTATTTCTGAGGGCTCTGTTCTGTTCCATTGGTCTATATCTCTGTTTTGGTACTGGTACCATGCTGTTTTGGTTACTGTAGCCTTGTAGTATAGTTTGAAGTCAGGTAGCATGATCCCTCCAGCTTCGTTCTTTCTCCTTAGGATTGTCTTGGCAATGCGAGGTCTTTTTTGGTTCCATATGGACTTTGAAGCAGTTTTTTCCAATTCTGTGAAGAAAGTCATTGGTAGCTTAATGGGGATGGCACTGAATCTATAAATTACCTTGGGCAGTATGGCCATTTTCACGATATTGATTCTTCCTATCCATGAACATGGAATGTTCTTCCATTTGTTTGTGTCCTCTTTTATTTCATTGAGCAGTGGTTTATAGTTCTCCAAAAGAAGGCAGAAATAAAGATGTTCTTTGAAACCAATGAGAACAAAGATACAACATACCAGAATCTCTGGGACACATTTAAAGCAGTGTGTAGAGGGAAATTTATATTACTAAATGCCCACAAGAGAAAGCAGGAAAGATCTAAAATTGACACCCTGACATGAAAATTAAAAGAACTAGAGAAGCAAGAGCAAACACATTCAAAAGCTAGCAGAAGTGAAGAAATAACTAATGTCAGAGCCGAACTGAAGGAGATATAGACACAAAAAAACCCTTCAAAAAAATCAATGAATCCAGGTGCTGGTTTTTTGAAAAGATCAACAAAATTGATAGACCGTGAGCAAGACTAATAAAGAAGAAAAGAGAGAAGAATCAAATAGTCACACTCAGTATTTTAAAAGAACCTCAAGCAGTATAGGATCAATAGATACAGGATACTAAGTAGTCATAATCATAGATGAATTTAATCTTTGGGAAAGTTTTCATGAACATAGGAGAGAAGAGTTGGGAGAATCTATAACAAAAAGCAGCAGCCAATGCCTTTACCAGATTGACCCAAGGTTATATTAACAGCCCAGTAATACTGCATAACTTATGTAGAGAAATGCCAACAATTTTAATAAAGAGCCTGGTATAATACATTGTACATATGGTATCATGATGAAGGGAAAAATATTATTTGCAAAACAGAGAATGGTCATTAGCACAAGGAAAAGAACAATAGAAAACTGAATACGTTTCTTAAGAATTATTTGATAATTCAAAGGAGCAAAAGTGGTATTATCTTTTAAGCAGAAAATTGTGAAAATAGTTCAAAAGATAAAAAGAAAGCTGAAAATTATATCAGCTGCTTGTTGTTATATAAAGATCTACTCACTTGGAAATTCTTATATGGGATAACAAGAAAATCCTGAGATTTTAAATGGACAGAAAAAAAACGGAAGAATATTATAGGAAGTCAAATAGTCAATACAATGTTCTATTTCCTGGTCCCTACATCAAAGAATCTGACTTTAACTTAGAAGAAGTTACCCAAAATAAGTATGGATTTGGGTCTTACAGCTGAGACTATCAGGAATCAGGATTAAATCATATCAATCAATTGGGTTTGAGCCTAAAAGATGACAGAATCATAGTTTGGTTTTCTCTGTTAGAAAAAGTGGCATGGACCATTTATGATGACTAAATAGCCACTGAAATCTTCACTAGTTCTAACTTGGTTAACGTTAGAACTCAAGTGCTAATCATCCAATGGGCCAAATTGGTACCATAACAAATAAAAGATGTGGCACAGCAGAATATGTAAAACAGAAAGGGTGCATCTTATAATGGAACAAATCCAGCCTCTCAGGTGTCTCATCCTTACATCATGAGGTTGCTGTTATTGAGATGTGCTTACTGAATCGTGACTAAATTTGAGGACATTGCTCTGGTTGGGATCCACAAAGAATTAAGGCAAAGAGTGGTACATGGATCAAGAAGCTCTGTTTATAGCAGAGCACAAAAGAAAAAGCTATTTTCTAAAGGTCCAAAGATGGAATAACATTAATCCAGGAAAGGAGAAGAAAAGACAGAGTGTAAAGCAGACATGGCCATAAAATAAATAATAGAAAAATCCTCTAGATTAAAACAAAACTCAGTTATATTTACATGGACTCCTGAGCTGTTGCTAATGGAATTCCTCTAAGGTATGCTCAATGAAAAGAACAAAATTACAAAACTAATTGTGCTGAAGTATGGGGTAAAGACATTTGCTAAGTATTGAAAAAATATTTCAATACAGTCATACATCACTTAATGACAGATAAATTCTGAGAAATATGTCATTAGGTGATTTTGTTGTGGGAACGTTGTAGAGTGTATTAACGTAAACTAGATGATATAGCCTATTGCTCCTAAGCTACAAACTTGTACAGTATGTTACTGTACTGAATACTGTAGGCAATTCTAATACAATGGTATTTATATATCTATGCATATCTAAACATAGAAAGGGTACAGTACAAATACGTCACAAAAGAAAAAATGGCATTAATGGAGCTTGCAGGACTGAAAGCTTCTCTGGTTGAGTCAGTGAATGAGTGAGTAAAGAGTGAATGTAAAGGCTTAGGACATTACTGTGTACACTTAGGCTACACTAAATTTATTTAAAAACAAAGTAATTATACTATGATGTTATCACAGCTATGATGTCACTAGGTGATAGAAAATTTTCAACTCCATTGTAATCTTATGGGACTACTGTCATGTATGTTTTCCATCACTGACCAAAAAGAAACCCATAATTTTGCACCACATGACTGTGTATGTAGGTCATGTCTCAGCCCATAAAAGGAAGGTGTAGATAGCTGGGCATGGTGGCAGGCGCCTGTAATCCCAGCTACTCGGGAGGCTGAGGCATGAGAATTGCTTGAACCTGGGAGGCAGAGGTTGCAGTGAGCCAAGATCATGCCACTGCACTCCAACCTGGTGACACAGCGGGATTCCGTCTCAAAAAAAGGGAAAGATAGAACAGTCAAATACAATGAGATGATGAACCAGTTAACTAGGAAGCCTCAATTAAAGAAAGTAAAGGAATGTACACAGCAGTTGTTCACTGAGTCCCTGAGAAATTTTGACATTTAGGAATCAATGTGCCAATCAAATAGGTTAAAAAAAAAACAAGAAGAAGAAATTGTTATAGGTAATCAGACTGTAAGTATATGATAAATAATTATTCTTTCTGCAATAAATCCAAAACTCTAAAACATAAAATAGAAGCAGCTACTACCCATAGGAATTACAACCTAATACAAGTAATTCAGGTTGATTGCATTGTACCTACATCTAAATTGTAGGAGAAATATGCTATCTTACTATTGTAGATATGTATCAAAGGTGAGGATGACTTACTTCTCCTATAGGATTAATGCTTATACCACAAAAAATGGACAATGTAACAAACAAAAAGTTTACCTTGTGGGAACAATTTATTGAAAATCACCCATAGATAATTTATGGAGACAGATCAGGGAAGCAATTTTAATACCAAAAATTTGTGTAATCAAAATAATATAGTTTTAAAAATCCATCTTGCAAATAGTTCCAATGAAATAAGAATCAGTGAGAGATAGGATGGCCACCTAAAATGCAGATTTAAAAAACGCTTCTGGCTAAAGAAAATACTAGATATTGCATGACGGACTAATCAAATCAGGGAGACAAGTGACGGAATAAAAGCAAATTTACAACCTCTGAAACACACAGTCATTTTGCAACCAATCCTTATGATAAAACATGATAAAGATAATGACATATCACTCCTATAATTACATTGTTATGTAAGATGTTGTCTTAGCTGTCTGAAGAGAGAGGCTTTCCTGCTGGCCTTGAAGAAGTAAAGTGCTATGATATGAAGTATCTATGCAGGCAGTCACATGACAGAGAAATGTGGATAGCTTCTGTGAGCTGAGAGCCTCAGTCATATCACTGCAAAGAACTGAATTCTGCCAAGAACCCGAATGAGCTTGGAGGTGACCTAGCTGATATCTTGATTGCACCCTATGAGAAAGACCTGAAGCAGAGGACTCAGCTAAGCAATGTCTGGATTTTTGCCCACGAAAATGGTCACATAATGAATGTGTTCATTTAAGCTGCTAAATTTGTGGTAATTTGTTATGCAGCAATAGAAAACTAAACAGCTATTTTCATAAACATATGGCTGTCTCATTAATAAAAGAAAAGAATCTGTCAGCGTTTAAGATTTGAACAACCCTAAAACTATAAACTTGTTTATGTAATACCTAAACTATAAACAAGCAACATCTGCTGTACACATCCCTAGGAGTAGAAGAACACATAGCACTTTGGTCTTACATGTCTTAAAGATGGGTCTGCTGCAGTTTTTCCCTGTCTACAGACTTTTTTTTTTTTTTTTTTTTTTAGGTGGAATTCCACTTTTGTCGCTCAGGTTGGAGTGCAATGGCATGATCTTGGCGCACTGCAGCCTCCTGCCTCCCAGGTTCAAGTGATTCTCCTGCCTCAGCCTCCCAAGTAGCTGGAATTACAGGCATGCACCACCATGCCCAGCTTAGCGGAGACAGGGTTTCTCCATGTTGGTCAGACCAGTCTCAAACTCCCGACCTCAGGTAATCCGCCCACCTCAGCCTCCCAAAATGCTGGGGTTACAGGCATAAGCCACTATGCCCGGCAGTGTACAGATATTTTTTATAGTTCTTTTTATAGTATTAGTGAGAAGGTGACCCTTCTGTGATTTCAATGGAAAGCTCAAATTGTATGAACAAGACTCAGATCCTAAATTCTATCCTCTCTGCAGTTGACAAGAGCTAATTATTTGCCCTTTTTTTTGCAAATTTTCAGCTATTGTTTTTACATTAGACTTCTTGGAGTTTTCCTTGTGCTTTCAAAAGTCAGTCAAAGATTTGAAGGGAATTTATATGCAGATTTGGGGACACATTTCCTGTGGTCCTCCTTTCTCAGAATTTTTCCTTTCAATTTACAGTTGGTCTTGTAGCATCAAACTCCCTTATTTGACACTTAAAGCTAATAAAGCAGATTTCTGCTGGAATTACATCTGTCCTGGCTCATATGAATTGGGAAGTAGCTTCAGGAGGAATGCCAAATAAATGCGAATCTGACCCAATGCCATTTAATTCTTTCAGAGATTGAATCCATTACCATTTCTGCCGGCTCTTTGTCATTTTAAAATGACTTCAAATTGGTTGATAGATTATTTTGTTATAATAATTATTTGCAGCACAGTGAGTCTTATATAAGCTACTGTATCTTTCCCATAATCTAAACTCAGTTTCCTTGTGACAATTATAGGCATTTCTCTATTGCCTTTTAGAATTGAAAGTTTCTTTGAAGTCACCAACTTCAGGTTGATTTTTATCCCCCTCCTAGTTAACTTAATGTGTTTGTTTTGACTTTAAAAGGATTTTTCTCTTTGTAGCCAAGGAAATTGATGAGGTCACCTCTTAACATATATTGCCACATATTAATTTATTTATTCCACAAATATTTGTCACCTACTGTGTGCCAGCTATAAATCTTCAGAAACACAGCAGTGAACAAAACAACAAAATCATATTACTATAGAAGATCTATTTTGTAGTAAAGGGAGTTACAAATTTTTTAATATAAATTTCTTTATAAAAAATAAAGAGATAAGCGCTATGGAGAAAAATAAGGATACTGTGGAATTATACTATCTGCATATTTCTGTTACATTTTTACTGCTGCTATAAATACATCATAATAGTTTATAAATACATTGTAATTGATAATAATTCACAATACTATATTGTTTCTTTTGTTTGTTTTAAAATGTTCTAATTTACCAATAACATTAAATATATCTGATACTCATTTTTGTAATTTTTTTCTGTAAGAGTATTTTTTTATTGTAGTTGCCTTCCATAAAAATTTGATGGAAACTTTCAGAGAAATTTGATATTTTATACTCTTCAATCCATGCATGAATATTCATCAATATTTCTTGAATAAAATGCCCACGCTTCAATCTCACTTTCTACTGTGAAAAAGAGAAATATGCCTTTTTAGGATAACAAATAAGATTGATTGGTTCCATGTTTATAATAAAGCAAAGTGGAACAAGTGGAATTTCTGACTAAGTAGGAAAAAACTACACCCACAGATAGTTACCAGGGCTGATGCATGCACATAAATGGTCACATATCTGTGCTAAAAGTGTAAAGAGTAACACAAAGAAATTTTATTTGGCTTTGGGATGGATGGTATATTTGCACATATGTGCACATGAAATATATTAACACATTTTCTAACAACTCAGCTTTCTTTTTGTTTGATGTTAAAAGTTATTATTGATGTACACATGAAATTTAAAAGAACCAGAATTAATTGTACATAACAACAACTAAAAGTATCTTAATCTTAGTAATAATGTATTACTTACTGTAGTTTTCTTTAAAGTTAGCCTTTTTCTTCATCTTCCTCATGTTGTCTCTGCTCAACATTTCTTTATTTTAAAATTACTTTCGAAATAGAGAGGAGTTCCTGTGAAATCGAGTATTGTACTTGGTACCTGTCAGTAGGCTACTGATTGCTGCCTGCCTCATCATTCCCTTGTATTATATGTGCTTCACTTCTTTTGCTTTCTCTTTCTTTGGACTAGAAAAAGTCAAAGACCTGCTAACATTTCACTCACTCTCAGACTGTGTCCACATTATAGTAGAAACAGCTCAGTCAATTCAGCCAAACAGCTGGTTAATTCATTCACACCATGAGTTTAAAAGAGGTCTGTTCTAACGCTATTGATTGGTTACATAAGATGAAGCTATCGATTTTATAACTTTGACTAGACACGAACTCGGTCTGACCCAATATGATTTCAACCCAGTTTGAAGCATTGACTTGTTACCCAAGGGGTTCCAGTTTCAGCCTCTTGCTCATTGCCTTGTTTCAGTTCTTTCTGTTTTATCTCTACTATAATGTCCTGAAACTGAGGAGGTTTTGATCCTATTCTTCCTTGTTTGACTTGGATTTTAAAGAGTGATGGGTAAGGATAGGAATATAGGCTCTTCTGAACTATATAATCAAAATTTTATAAGATAGTAAGGAGGAGGAGAACCTAGTGTTCCCCTTATCCACTTTGAAACTTTCATCATTGGGCTTCTAGCATTTTTTCTGAGTTGTCTTAGAGGCTAATAAATTTGTGTGCACAGTCAAGGTACTTGGGGTGGGAACAGCCTTAGAGGTTGCTCCATGGACCGTATTTTTTCCTTCCTTGAGAGATACAAATTGCCACACCCATACATAGACATGTAGACATAGTTCCTATACCAGTTCTGGTTTTATTAGTTTCATATAGTGGAGTTCCATAAGAGATTACTTTAGAGAAAAGGTTTCTTTTGTTTAGAAAATGTTCTAACACCAATAATTTAATTCACATCTCTCATTTTACAAATCCGAATATTTGAAATCACAGAGGATATGACTTTCCCAGGGTCATGCTGCTATTTAATTTTAAAACTACACCACCAAACACCAAAAAAAAAAAAAAAAAAAAAAAAAAGCTTATTTACCTAGTCTGTAAACCAAGTCAAAAAATTTGGGGGCACAGATCTCTGTTTAATTAGAAAAATTAAAGGAAAACTTTAGTTCAATTTAAGGAGCCATGTGCTGGCTGTAGTATCATAAATTATTCTTACCTGTTTGATTTCTATTAGATACTCAATTTGATCTAAATATCCATTCTTCAAATAATTATAAAAGGTTGATTATGGACATGTCATGTGCCAGGCAGTGAGCTAGATATTGAGGCTATAAATATGAGGGAAAATAGACATTGTCTCTGTATTTATATATTCTATATTTTATTGATATATAACAAATATATATACATAAGCACTTAAGGGCATAACATTTTTCACTGTGATTTGAACAATAATAAAACATAGCCACTGTTTATTGAGAAGTATGGCTGTTTCAAACAATATATATGAATGTGTGTATATATATTTTTTCTTACAATTCTACAAAATGGTTATTATTTCTTTTTTTAAATTTAATTTTAAGTTCTAGGATACATGTGCAGGATTGTTACACAGACGAATATGTGCCATGGTGGTTTGCTGCACCTATCAACCCATCATCTAGGTATTAAGCCACATATGCATTAGATATTTTCCTGATGCTCACCCTCCCCTCTACCCCCTGACAGGCCCCAGTGTGTGTTGTTCCCCTCCCTGTGTTCATGTGTTCTCATTGTTCAGCTCTCACTTGTAAGTGAGAACATGCAGTGTTTGGTTTTCTGTTCTTGTGTTAGTTTGCTGAGGATAATGGCTTCCAGCTCCATCCGTGTCCCTGCAAAGGACATGATCTCATTCCTTTTTATGGCTGTATAGTATTCCATGGTGTATGTGTACCACATATTCTTTACCCAGTCCATCATTGATGGGCATTTTGGTTGATTCCATGTCTTTGCTATTGTGAATAGTGCTGCAATGAATAAGTGTGCATGTATCTGTATAACGGAATGATTTATATTCCTTTGGGTATACACTCAGTAATGGGATTGCTAGGTCAAATGGTATTTCTGCCTCTAGGTCTTTGAGGAATCACCACACTGTCTTCTACAGTGGTTGAACTAATTTATATTCTCACCAACAGTGTAAAAGTTTCCTATTTCTCTACAGCCCCACTAGCATCTGTTGTTTCTTGACTTTTTAATAATTACCATTCTGACTGGCATGAGATGTTGTCTCATTGTGGTTTTGATTTCCATTTTTCTAACGATAAGTGATGTTAAGCTTTTCTTCATATGTTTGTTGGGTGCATAAATGTCTTCTTTTGAGAAGTGTCTGTTCATGTCCTTTGCCCACTTTTTAATGGGGTTGTTTGTATTTTTCTTGTAAATTTGTTTCTTATAGATCCTGGATATTAGACCTTTGTCTGATGGATAGATTGCAAAAAATATCTCCCATTCTATAGGTTGTCCCTTCACTTTGATGATAGTTTCTTTTGCTGTGCAGAAGCTCTCCCATTTGTCATTTTTTGCTTTTGTTGCAGTCACTTCTGGTGTTTTTGTCATGAAATTTTTGCCCATGCCTATGTCTTAGATGGTATTGCCTAGATTTTCTTCTAGGGTTTCTATAGCTTTTGGTTTTACATTTAAACCTTTAATCCATCTCGAATTAATCTTTGTATAGGTGTTAGAAAGGGGTCCAGTTTCAATTTTCTGCATATGGCTAGCCAGTTTTCCCAACACCATTTATTAAACAGGGAATTCTTTCCCCATTGCTTGTTTTTGTCAGGGTTATTATTTCTATTTTACAGGAAAAGATATCAAGGTACTTAGGGGGTCAAGTAGCTTATCCAATATAAAAAAAAAAAACTAAATGCTAGATCTGGGATTAAATTTATGTTAGTCCAGTTCTAACCTCTCAGCTGAATATAGGGATTTTCTGTATTTAAGAAATCCTAGTAAAAATTATTTATAAAAATAACATTTCAGTCTTGTTGACACATTGATGAAGGTAAAGGGAAGAGATAGATGGTTGCAGGATTATGTCTGGATTTGAAAATTTCAAAATAAAATGCAAATGTTAGAAATATATAACATTTTATCTAATTGACATTTTAACTCCAACTTACGCCTGAAAAAGCAATAGTCTGATTAATAAACAAATTTCTCCAGAATGTGTTAAAGTATGTAATATATGTAAATCTTTTATGAACCAAGCCCCTAATTTTAACCTTTGGAAATTAAATATTAATGCAAAAGCTTTGTTCCACAAGTGAAATTAAATTATTTGGAGATGTCATACACGTTTGCAAACTGTAGTTAAATTGTGGTCCTTTGAACCCACTAACATTTTATTTTTCTTTGGCATCAATTCTTGGTGTTCACTATTCTTAATGGGAAACAATTATGAATGAATTATTTTAATCTGCATTTTTAGGAACCTAGAAGAATGTTTATGATTATCAAAGCGAAGACTCTAGCAGACAGCTAGAAAGAAAAAAAACCTATGGACTAATGAGATTTTCTACATTTCTTTTTGTTTTTAAACCTTAATCTAACAACACCTGATATGTAAAGGTTAATATATCACTAACTTAGTCTTTAAATTATCTTAATAATTTTACTTTTGTGAAAACTACTAGTCCATCTTCTATATAGCTTCTATTTCTTTACTATGACAATTGGTCCAATATGATCTAACATTTTTATTACCAGTGATATATTAGTAAACATCCAATTATAGCACTGGTAATAGTTTACTTTTATCAAATCTAACATTATTGGCTGTCAGATTAATAAATTAACTGATGTTTATTGGTAATAAATGAATTATTATTTTATGTACTACTGGGAAAGAAGAAAACACTTCTGCTTCAATTGTAACACAATTATTTGTCCCTTAGCATTTTATATTATCCCTAAAGTACTATTTTAGATATATTTAGACATAATTTTATATTATAATCCCTAATGCCTATATGAAAAGATAAATGTAAACAAAATAATTGTTTGAAATATTTCTAAATTTTTTTCTCAGTATTTAACTTTTCTGAGTAATTTTTTAACTCAGAGTCATTAATAACCAGATTTTTCTCCCAGTAGTATCTTCTCTGCAATGAAGAACAAAAGTTATGCAGCATTTTTTAAAATAATAGAATTTATTCTAAACCAGATTTTTCTCCCAGTAGTATCTTCTCTGCAATGAAGAACAAAAGTTATGCAGCATTTTTTAAAATAATAGAATTTATTCTAAACCAAACATCATGCATTCCACAAATTTTAATACTAGCACTTTCTTTATCTTGCCAGAAAATATCAAAGTACCTATATATTTTCTCAGTAATATCAACCATCAAACTGGGTTCTCCTGATACTGCAAGGTATCATGAAGCAAAGTTAATGGAGGGAACACAAACTTTGAGGTCAGAAATAGCTGGTATAAATTATTGCTCTGTGTTTAAGTTAGGAAATTTTAATGAACCTCTTTGATCATCATTATCTTCATTTGTAAAATAAGTGGGATGATGCTCGCCTACAAGATCTTGTGAGTATCAAAGATAATGTAAAGCCTTTTGCCCAGCACCTGGTACATAGCAGGCAGTTACATATTTCTAATGGCAGGCACTTAATATATTTCTAATGCTAATGTTAGAAGAAATGTGAATCCTCTACCAATGAGTATAAAAAATCAGTTATGCAGTGTGGTTTGACTTTTGATATTACAGTGAATTTAAGCTTTACTTTTCCCATCTTAATTTGGATATTATTCTTTCTCACACTTATTTTAATTTTAACCCAAAAGCAGATATTATATTTAGCCATTCTTGCTTGCTAGTCCAAATTTTACGTGTATATTTTGAATAGACCTATTCTTTCTACAAATTTGACATTAAAGAATATGTATTTTAAGAAATTACATCTTTTATTAATTAGAAATTCATATTTTAGGTAATTTGAATAAC
Source organism: Papio anubis (assembly GCF_008728515.1). NCBI lineage: Eukaryota > Metazoa > Chordata > Mammalia > Primates > Cercopithecidae > Papio > Papio anubis. Next base: position 89,962,403 of record NC_044979.1, on the reverse strand, counting down.
TGTCAAAGTGATTGCATTTTAACATGGTGGCAAGAAAAGCATGGAAGAAAAGATAAATTGATAATTATATACTTTCACATTTTTGAAAGGAGAAAACAAATTATGAAGTGTTTTAGGAAGATATTTGCTACATAATATGAGTTAATCCATATAGTCATGAAACCTGAAGCATGGTTGTCCTAGACAGGGTAATAATTTGGCACCTCTTCAAACCCACTGAAAGGATATTGCTTATCACTTACAAAATCCTATTCTTCCTTTTCCCTATACAATATATCTGTGGCTGGTCACATGGTTGACCAACCAGGCTTTCTTTGCCTCTGATGAAGTCCTGAGTGATTTCTAGTACTTAAGACATTAGGTACACATCCTTCACACTCTCTTCTTCCTTACTCCTTGTTGGAAACTGAACATAGCCACTGTCCAGCTTCCACCATACCAATGCTGACCATCCTGCCTGGGCTGCAGGGGCTGGGAAAGTAAAGCTTGTAGGCCAGTCTAGCCCATGATCTTTTTTGTGTGATTGCAAACTAAGCATGGTTTTTACATATTTAAAGGATTTATAATATGAACATAAATAAGCAGAACTGCACAACAGAGACCATATGTGGGCTGCTCAGCCTAAAATATATACTGTGATCCTTTACAGAAAAAAGTTTGCAGATCTATGTCCTAGAGTATAGCAGACCAAAAACTTGAAAGGAGTATGAGTCTCTGGATAACTACAAAAAGCATAATTTCCTTGGCAGTCTACACATCCTATAAAAGCCTGCAATATGAAATAGAGATAAACTGAAAGGGTGGGTCCCATTACACAAAAAAGAACAATATGAATGACAGCTGACTTCTCCAAGAAACAGTGTAAACAAGAAGACAATGGGACATTGTTAACCTTTAATGTGATGAGAGAAAAAAAGTAAACCTAGATTTGTCTGTCTAATGAAAATGTCTTTTACAAATGAAGTTAAATATGTTTTTAGAGAAACAGCAGTCAGTAACTCTGTTTCCAGCAGAATTATAAAACAAGAGGTGCAAAATGGTCTTAAAGCTGAAACAAATTAATATCAAATAAAATCTTAAATGTACAGCCAGTCATCAAGAATCCCAGAAAAGGTAAATACTTAGAAAAATATAAAACATCTTTTTAAATTATCATTTTGTGTGTGTATAGCTTTAAATTTATTTAAAATTTTATTTTAAAATTTATTTTAAAAGTATTGCTAAAAATAAAATGATAAGGTATTATCTAGTTTATAACATATATTGAAATAAAATATAAAAAATAAGAATAAAATGAACAGCAGATGGCAAAAAGAATTTGTTGCAAGGCTTTTACAGTATTTGTGAAGTAATATAAAATAATATTATTTGAAGTTAGACTATCTTAAAGATTCTTATTGTATCTTTAGAGAAACCACTAAAAATAACAGAGCCTGAATAGCCAAAGCAATCCTAGGCAAAAAGAAGAAAGCCAGAGGCATCACAATAACTGACTTCAAACTATACTAAAAGCTACAGCAACCAAAAGAGCATGGTACTGGTAAAAAAAAAAAAAAAAAAAAAAAAAAAGACACATAGGTCAATGGAACAAATCAGAAAAATCTAAAAATGACACATAGGTCAATGGAACAAATTAGAAAAATCTAAAAATGAAGCCACACACCTTTAACCATGTCATCTTCGACAAACTCAACACTAACAAGAAATTGGGAAAGGGCTTTGTATTCAATAAATGGTGTTGAGATAACTGTCTAGTCATATGCAGAAGAGTGAAACTGGACCCTGTCCTTTTACCAATACAAAAATCAACTCAAAATGGATTAAAGACTTAATCCTTAATTATAGACATAAATCTATAAAAACCCTAGAAGAAAACCTAGGAAATACCATTCTGGACCTAGGTCCCGGCAAAGATTTCACGACAAGGCTCCAAAAGTAAATGCAACAAAAGCAAAAACTGACAAATGGGACCTAATTAAATTAAAGAGCTTCTGCACAGCAAGAGAAACTATTAAAACTATTTTTAAAACTATTGAAAGTAATGGAAAAAAACACAATTACTTTTCCACCAACCTAATACCAACAGAGTAAACAGACAACCTACAGAATGGGAGAAAATATTTGCAAACTATTCATATGACAAATGTCTAATATCCAGAATCTGTAAGGAACTTAAACCATCAAGCAAAAAACAATCAACTCTATTAAAAACAAGCAAAGGACATGAACAGACACTTCTCAAAAGAAGACATACACATGGCCAAAAAGCATATGAAAAAATGCTCAACATCCCTGATAATTAGAGAAATGCAAATCAAAGCCACAATGATATACCACTTCACACCAGTCAGAATGTCTGTTACTAATATAATAACAGATGTTGGCAAGATTGCAGAGAAAAGGAAATGTTTATTCCCACTGCTGGTCGGAATGTAAATCAGTTTAGCCACTGTAGGAAATAGTTTGGAGACTTTTCCAAGAACTTAAAACAGAACTAGCATTTGACCCAGCAATCCCATTACTGGGTATATGCCCAAAAGCATACAAATGGTTCTACCAAAAAGACAAATGCACCCGTATGTTCATTACAGTGGTATTAATAATAGCAAAAGCATGGGATCAATCCAGGTGCCCATGAACGATGGACTGGATAAAGAAAATGTGGTACATATACACCATGGAATACTGCACAGCCATCAGAAAGAAAAAATATGTCCTTTGCAGCAACATGGATAGAGCTAGAGGCCATTATTCTAAGCAAATTAATTCAAGAACAGAAAACCAAATACCTCATGTTCTCACTTATAGGTGGGAGCTAAACATCTAGTACACATGGACACAAAGATGGGAACAATAAAGACAGGGACCTACTTGAGGAGGGAAGGAGGGAGAGTTTGAGAGTTGAAAAACTACCTATCAGGTACTATGCTCACTATCTGAGTGACAAAATCATTTGTACACCAAACCCCAGTGACACACCATTTACCCAAGTAACAAACCTGTACATGTACCCCCTGAACTTAAAATACAAGTTGAAACATGTAAAAAAGGCAACACAGGAGAAAACATAATATGTAAAAACAAACAAACAAACAAAAAATACTTGATACACTCAAATGAAGAGAAAAAAGCTGAAATAGGGACAAATGAGGTGAATAAAAAAACAAAAATTTAAGGCTTAAACCTTAGGATCGCAATACTACGTTAAATGTAAATTAATGGACATTCTAACTCCTATTAAAAGGCATAGAATGTGACTGGGAAAAAAGACTTGTCTCTATGCCAGTTTGATGAAACATATTTTAACTTGAAAGACAGGTTGAAAATGAGATGTTAGACCTGCTCTATTATATTAATACAAGACGTGAACATGAGAAAGCAAATGTGACTCTATAGATTTCTGACAAGGTAGAATACGAGATAAAGCACATTAATAGTGATAAAGAGAAACATTTCATAATAATAAAAATATTAGTTTATTAAGAAGACGTAACCATTCAAATTATGTCTGCATTGGTTAACAGAGTTTTAAAACATAAAATGCAAAAGAGGAAATCAAAAAATTCTCATTTATAATTGGATAGAAGAGTAAACCAAAAATTCAGGAAAAAGTATAGGAGTTTTGAGCAACAGAAATAACTATCATGGGTCAGGCACAGTGGCTCACACCTGTAATCCCAGCAATTTGGGAGGCTGAGGCAGGCAGATAACGAGGTCAGGAGTTCTAAACCAGCCTAGCAAACACAGTAAAACCCCGTCTCTACTAAAAATACAAAAAAAAAAAAAAATTGTAGCTGGGCGTGGTGGCATGCACCTGTAATCCCAGCTACTCAGGAGGCTGAGGCAGGAGAATTGCTTGAACCCAGGAGGTGGAGGTTGTGGTGAACTGAGATCGCGCCACTGCACTACAGCCTGGCTGACAGAGCAAGACTCCGTCTGGAAAAAAAATAAAGAAAGAAAAAAGAAATAGCCATCATGTTCGCATGCTCACAGAGTGATTCTGTAGAGAGTAAAAGGATTGTTGAAATAGGAGACAGGTGAGAGAATTTGTGAAGATTTTTTTCTTGAGTTGGAGAAAGAGAGGTATTGAATTACATAGCAGAATAGATTGTTCATCTATAGACTCTCTATTCTTGAATAATAGAAAAATAGATGTAGTAGAGAGTGTTTTGGCATTCCAACAGCATGTCTTCTTATGGTTTGTACTATATTGCATAAATGTAATGCTGAGTATTATGTTTCTCAAGCTTCCTTGACAATATTCTTCTACCAATGAGTGACATTTGTGTAACATTTTGAAGTAGAGAGACAGAACATCCATTAAAGCTGTGACTATAGTGGGTAGGCATGAGTGCTTCCCATATATAAGGTTTGTCATAAGCTTTGGGCATTTTCCTGCAAATTACTCACTTTAGCATTGCAGGATGCTGAGGTCTTACATGGAAGTTTCCTGTATTTCTTCTACTCGCTGTTTGCTGTGATTCTAACAGAAGTTTCCCTAAAATTCACTCTTCTCATCCTTTTAAATCCCTGTATTGAATTATTTTCTTCTTGAAATACTCAAAGTAGGATTTTTTGCGAAAAATTATATATTTTATACCATAATACATGGGTAGAAAGGCTGGTAGATGGTTGAATGTGGTGGTATGTGTCTGCAGAGGTTTACTTCTGATTGCTTATACTTTCTCAGTGAAGTAGAAAGTAAGTCTTCCAGCTCAACATAAGGTGAGGAAGAAAATGAAAGAGGAGAAGATGTGAGAAAGGTTTTTTAGGAGTATGGTTAAAAGAATGGACTGTGATTTCTGGACACCATAAAGAATGCTCTTGAGGAAGGCTGAGGCAGGAGAATTGCTTGAACCCGGGAGGCAGAGGTTGCAGCCAAGATCGCACTACTACACTCCAGCCTGTGTGACAGAGCAAGGCTCTGTCAAAAACAAAAACAAAAACAAAACAAAACAACAACAAAAAACAATGCTCTCAAAGTTTCATGATTATGAATTTAAAAAAAACTGGTAAATTTGATTTTGTGACTTTCCTCACATAGGTCATAGGTAAAAACTGCAAGGCCATTGACTGCGAATCCAAATAACTCAGGGTTTCTCAGCCTTGTTGATACATTAGACTTAATTGAGAAGCTTTTTAAAAAGACCAATGCCTGTTGTCTCCCCGTGAGGTTCTGATTTAATCGTACTAGAGTGGAAGCTGGTCATTAAAAAATAATAATAAAAAAATAAAAAAATTTAACTACCAGGAAGATCCCAATGTGAGACCAAAGTTGAGAGTCACTTTTTTTTGGACTATAAGAGTTTTTGAGTTCAGAAACTGTGTCCTATTTATACTTTATTCTTAGTGCTAGGCACAAGGGAGAAAACCAATAAATGTTAGTTAAATTGAAGAATGAATGTATGAAAAGTCAGGCTTTAAAGTTTATTTTCATCTTTTAATTTCTTCCTTTTAATGATTTCTCACACCCTGTAACAATTTGAAGTCTGTAGTAGATTAAATTTGAATGTAGTTATGCACTTCCTTTACAGAATGGGCAATTAATATATTAGTGATTAAAAATTTGTGGCATAAGATCTCAGAAATTGGTGCCAGAGATAAGCTACTGCCTCATACATAGACACTTCAGGTAGAGTTGGTTTGTTGGACAACAGACCCATTTCCTCTTTTTCCTAAGCACACAGCTAGTTTACATTTCCTGGTTTCTCTCACTGGAAGACATGGCATGTGACAGGATTCTAGTCAATGGAATGGAAGTTGAGGTGATGTGCACCACTCCAAGCCATAAAAGCAACCTCACATCCATCTTTGCTTTTTCTCTGTCTACAGGCTCATAGCAGATGAAAAGAGTGAATGTGGAAACCATACTATAAAGATGTAGAGCCCAAGATTGAAGGATTCTGGGTCTCTGAATCATCACTTACAGAAAAATTACTCTGAGATCAAGAACAGTTGCTTTGAACTTTATGTGAATGAGGAGTAAACTTATAATGTGAGTAATTATATGTGGTTTTATGTTTATGTAGTGTTGAAAGTGATATTGATTTTTATTGTTTTGGTAAAATGTCTCTCTATAATTAAATATTTTACCCAGTTGGGCTTATTATCACTGGTAAGAGACATCATTTTAATTTCAAATATCATTTTACAGCTAGAAATAAAACAGGAAGAAACATAAATGATGTGCTCTTGGCAAAAGTTGATAGCCTATCTGTCTAGTAAAAAATTCCAGATTGTGGGCCTTAGGGCAACGCTTCTCAATTCAAATGTGTGCATTTGAATAATTAGGACATTTTGTTTAAATCATATTCTTATTTTCAATAGGACTGAAATGAAGCCTGAGATGCTGAATTTTTAATAATTTCTCAGTGACACCCATGCTTCTGTTCTGCAAACCACATATTAGGAGCAAGGCTGTAACCAGAGCATTCTCTTTCCCTTACTGGACCTGAAATCTCTAGTCTTCTCTGCATGTTTAACTCTTCTGGTCAAGCCTTCCCTTTTGTTGTAGACTGAGTTGTGTTTCCAAAAAAAGATATATTGAAGCCCTAACCCCTGGTACTTGTGAATTTCACTTTATTTTAAAAGAGAGTCTTTGCAGACGCAATAAAGTTAAGATCATTGGGATGCACCCTAATATATATGACTGGTGTCCTCATAAGAAGAGGGAAATTTAAGCACAGAGATTCACAGGGATTGCAACATGTGAAAACAGAGATTCGAGAGATGCATCTATATACCAAGGTTTGTTGGCTGTCCCCAGAAGCTGGGAGCAAGGCATGGAACAGATTCTCTCTCAAAGTCCTCGGAAGGAACCCACCCAGTTGATACCTTGATTTCAGAGTTCTAGCCACTAAAACTGTGAGACACACATACCTGCGGTTCTAAGCCATTCGGTCCATAATACTTTGATACTACTACCATAAAAAATATATATGCCTTTGTCTGTCGTAATGTTGACTCGCTGGGATTTTTAGCACAATACTTGTCTATGAGAGAATAAAAATAACTTAATCAATATATATGTGTATTTCCTTTTCTTTGCAAATAGTGAAGGAAAAAAAGGGATTCTTAACTCTTCAGCACTCACACAAAAAGATTTTTCATCAGTTAGTCATTGCTTACCTAAGAAGTCAAGAATGTTTAACTTCTTTGTAAAAGTTAAACATGAGAACTCTAATTTATTTTCCTGACATAGTTTACGTAATGCATTTTCTACCTGGTTACTTTCTCTAGATGGAGGAGAGCCGAACTGCCCCAGGGGCTCCAGAACTGCTGGTACAGTTACACTTCTGAAGAACTAGGCCCCAAACCAATTTTTCTCAGATTTCCAGATGATAAAACTATTAACGTCATTTTTTTCTTTTCTTTCTTTCTTTCTTTTTTTTTTTTTGTGAGTCACAATGGATGTCAATTTTCTAACCCTTTTTATTTCTATTTTCTTCCTGCTCTTTCCTGAAATTTTTCACACAGATAATAGCTAGGCAAAGAAAGTCCAGATAATATTCCCCCTGCCTACTGTATGTAGGACAAAAATTGTCATATACTTCTTTAGAGAAAGGGAACATTTGGTATAATTAAATAAGGAATCCAAGGTAATGGAGCATTAAAAATATTTCCCTTTTTAATCTAAATTGCTATCCTAGAAGGAAGAAGATAACATTTTCACAATGCGGATGAGTAACTGCAGTGTTGAAAGTGATATTTATTGCTGTTATTATTGCATTGGCAAAGTGTCTACCTATCACTGAAAATTTTATCTAATTAAACATATTAGCAGTGGTAAGAAAAATCATTTTATTTCAAGTGCCACTTTGCAACTAGAAAAAGAAAAGAGGAAAAACTACAAATGATGTGGCTGGAACAAAGTATGCCAGGGGAGAATAAGAAACTGAATTCAAATCGTGGTTCCTAGGTCCTTCTGCTTTTTGATGACTATATTTTACTAAAGATTTTTACCCTGAATTTTCCTACAATAAAGAATAATGGCATAAAATTTGGCACAAGCTATTGCTACTGAATTGGCTCAGTTTATGTTGTGGATAATGCATTGCCTCTTTTCAGGATGAAACATACTCATTTCTCCAGGTGTTGGTAATGTTGGTCACTAAGGGCTCTCAGCTGAGGCCCTGTGCTGGAATTGTGTCATCCATAGCCACACCTCTTTGCGCCACACCCCTTGTCTAATGACTGGTTGATAAAGGAGTATCAGGACCAAAGCTTTATGCCTTAGAGTAGGACAAGTCCAAAACTCCATGCCAGCTCCAGAGCTCCCCATGATATTGGCAAGGCCTTTGTTGTGACTGCATCAAAGTTCAATATCTCCTGTATCCTGTGTCCTTTACTGCCTGACTGGTGTTCATCCTAGGAATGCGCCCCTCCTTTAAATCTTAGAATCTCAACCGGTTTCTCAAATAATCAAATTTGTAAGGCTTATAAATTCTATATATATAAGACTAACAATGAAGGCTACTGGTTTTTTTTAGTGCACACACACACATGTTACATACAATCAGGACCCTCCAAAGATGTCCACATTCAAATCCTCAGAATCTTTGAACACATTACCTTCCATGTCAAAAGGTTGTAGATGTGTTGAAGAATTTTGAAGTGGATACTGGATTACCCAGGTGAGTCCAGCGTAATCACAAAGGACCTTAAAAGTAGAGAAAGAAGCAGAATAGAGTCAAGAAAATATATGTGATCGTGGAAATGAAGTCAGAGTGATGAAATGTGGGAAGAACTCAGCCCACTTTTGCTAGCTTTGAAGACAAGAGAGGGCCACAAACTGAGGAATGCAGGCAGCCTCTAGAAACTGAACAAAAAAACCAAAATCTCCCTGAGAGCCTCTAGAAAGAAAGGCAGCTCTGCTTGCACTTTGATTTTAGGATTTTTAAGCTTCAGAACTGTAAGATAACAAATTTGTGTTGTTTTAAGCCACCAAATTTGTGATATATTGTTACAGCCACAGTAGAAAACTAATAGCATATTATTTCCTGTATATTTTTCCAAGGACATGATAGCATTGTTAATCCTGATATATGGCTTTATGAGGATGATAATAATGACTCTAATATACAATGGTGAATGATGGATGTCTGCCTGACACAGTTCTCAAACTAATTGTTTGTATTATTTAACTTAATCTATGTAAAGGCTGTGAGGTAGTTACCATTACCTCATCTTGTGATGAGAAAATTGGGTTCAGGAAATGTATAAAACTTGTCTACAGCTCACATAACTAATGGACAGCAGATTGAAACAGCCTGTCTCATTTCATGTCCTGCGCACTCTTCATTTTTTCCGTCTCATACTTCATTCTCAAAGTATGGGGCCAGCCTCAGGCTAATGGCCTCCTCCTTATTTAATTTAACATATGTAATCTATAAATGGGTCTATATTTCAATGTGAGATAGCATTTAAGATTTTTTTTGTAATTTTTTCTTGACAATTAATAACTTATAATTTTTCCTCACTTGAATTTTATTTGACTTGTCCTCAAAATCTGATTTCAAGTAAATATGGTAAGGAGTATAGTATAAAGGTTTGTCACCATAATGCCACTATTAGAAAGCAAAAACCACCTCATTACCTTAGTGACCAAGCAACAGAATAATGGTTTTGTCCTTACACCAATGTTTGAAACAAGTTGTTATATCATGATTTATTAATAAGGTACTAACTTTCAACAGTCTTTCTAAAAGTTAGAGTAATGGCCCATAAGGAAAAAAATTCTAAAGAGAAGTATCCTGAAATAGGCAAGAACTTATTTAGGGCACAATTTCTCAACCTTGGCATGATTAACATTCTAAATTCAGTAATTCTGCACTGGGGAAGGGGAATAGGCTGTCCTGTGCATTATGGGATGTTTAGAGGAATCCCTGGCCTCTATGCCAGGGATTAAATGCCAGTGACACACTCCTCATTTGTGACAACCAAAATTTTCTCCTGGCATTGCCAAATGCCTCGTGTGTGTGTGTGTGTGTGTGTGTGTGTGTGTTTGATTATGGGTGGGAGGAGGGATGGTAATCATCCTGATGTGGAAGCACTGACTCAAGGTAATGATATCTATGTATTTGCTAAACCTTCTAAGCTCATTTTTCGTCGTCGTCTTTGTCTTTTTTTCTGTGTATGGGCCATTTTATATACATGTTTCCTTCATTGGATAAAGAATTTGAATTAAAAATACACTTTATATGCTTAAATTAAGTTCTAAATTTTAAATATGACAAAAATATTGTACCCCATCCCAAAGTGAAATACATGCCAAAAAAATTCCACTGAATTTAGACATCCAACAGAGGAGTGATTTCTATAAACTATGTGCCTACATGACTTTCTGCATGTTCAACTGTGTAAGCTGTATATTAAAATCAGTTTCATCACTTTATGATCATTAACATAGGTAACTTAGTCTGCATGGGGTGCTGAACTTGCTGTGAATTAACCCTTCACTCACTGCCTGCCACATTTTGGTGATCACATTTTGTTCTCTGCCACTTCCTGCTTAGAGTATGATCTACAGCCAGCTAGACCATATCTAGATGTAGTTTGAGATATAACCACAGGTTCAGAACCCCCTGGTATAAAGGTAACATTATTAGGGGGTCTCATGTCATGGTCACTGTAGTCCTTTGGATCTTGGTTTAAATCCCAGCATTGTCATTTTGTCATTTACTAGCTATGTGTCCATTAGGTCAGTTACCCAAATTCTCTGAGCCTTCTTTTTTCATACATCAAATTGGAGTAATATCTATCTTACAGAGTTGTTGTGAGTATTAAATTACATCAAATTCTTTCACAGTGCCCAGCACAGAACAGGTACGTAATAAAGGTTATTTTATCATTACAACGTAGCTTAATGGTTAATTCCAGAAATGTTTTGTGACTCCCCACTGTACCAGGAATTGTTTGCTCAAGTTTCTTAATCATCACATAAAAATATAACTGAAATTGGTCTTCAAGATTAGAGAACCCCAGTTCAGGTCAATACCTATTGCTGTGTCCATAATTAAAACTTAATGTTAATTAAATATATTTATTAATTAACAAATGGCTTTGATAATTTTTATTCTTATTTTTAAATGTATTTTTATATTGATTGGAAGCCATATGAAAACACCTTGCATCAGCCAAAAAACACATGAACCACACACAGAGTATTTGATGAAATCAGCATTTTCTTTACAGCCCCTGAAAAGATGTGATTGGGGCAGACTTCATTGCAAAAGGAGAAAAAAGCTTTACAACATTTGAGGTTGCGATTAAAATATGTATTTTTTTTGTCCTTAGGTTATTTGAGTAGAACAACTTATACATATTCATTGTTTCATTAGAAAGCATATTGTTGCTCAGAGACATAACAGATATATTTGCAGTGAAATGATTCTATGTAGTTTCTCTTACAAATTTTGCCAGCACCGCATGGAAGAACACCAAAGGATTTACTATTTTTATAAATCCATTCACCTAACTTTCAAAGACATTTTTCTAAACATCAATTAAAATTGTTTTTATTACTTTTATTTCTTCTTGAAATGCTTATAAAGTCATCAAAGGGACAGTCGTCAAAATGTAAGGCAAATATGAAGTACAGCTATAAAAGCTCAATAAATCAAATGCTAAGAAAACATTTTTCTCAATCAAAATATTTGAAGAAATAAAAGGAAAGGCTTAGGAACTATTTTGTGAAATCTAATGGAAATGAATAAATATATTTGAGTATAAATATTTTAACAGATTCATTTATTTCATTTACAAAGAGAGACACTAGTAAAATCAAACGTATAAGATGAAGAAAAGAGAAAATAGGAAATGTTTTCATTGATTTTTTTTGTCTTATGATGGTTAAATTCTATATTCTTAACAGAGAACAGGATCATCATTATGTCTGAACATGTCTAAAATAATTCTTTAGGTCTTTGAGAGGATTATAAAGCCAATTTTGAAACCTTGAACCATTAAGACTAATGTGAAATTATTCACAAAGTATTAAGATTGCCAAAGGAGCTTTCAAAACAGGTTAGTAGAAACCTCTCATTTTACATAAAAGGAAATTGAGGTCTGAGGAGATGTGCTATAATCCAGTTTATGAGTCAGCCCAAATTAGAAGACTCAATATTTAATTGTCTAACCTTGTTTTTTGACCTCTTGGGTGTATCCATATGTTATTACCATCTCACTTAACAGGCTTAGTGGAAAATGATTTTTGACTATTTTCTAAGATCAAGTCCATATTCAAAAAGAATTTGCTTCTAAAGTTTTTCCGGGAATATGCCCCAAACTTTGAAAGTAAATAACAGTGATAAAATATTGCCATGTCAAGTTAGTATTGTCTAGATAGCACTGCCTAATAAAAGCATTTTCTAATAGATACATAGAAAAACTAAAAAGAAACAGGTAAATAAGTGTTAACAATTTATTTTATTTAACTCATCAAACATTTAATAATTTCAACATGTAATAAGTGTTTAAAATTCTTAGCTTATATTTCATATTCTTATTTTCTTACTTAGTCTTCAAAATCTAGTGTGAATTTTATACTTACAGCACATTTCAGTTTGAACTAGACACATTTCAAGAGTTCACGAGCCAATTGGGGCTTGTGGCCACCATATTGGACAGGGCATATCTAGAGTGACAATCATTACTCAAATTCTGCATTAAAATTAAATTTCTTGAGTTTAATTAAACGTGGAAAATTGTTGAATAAATATTCAGTTGATATTTTAGATTCCTAAAATATTGGAAACTTACTCTGTTCTTATTTTCTGAATTTCATATTACATGTCTATTGGATTTCCCATGTCGATGTTTTTCTTTTTTTTAATTTCTTCACCCTTTTCTGCTCCATTCTGAGAGAATTCCTCTAAATGCTCTTCTAATTCATTGGTTAATTTTCCATTGTATCTTATCATATGTTAAAGTTTCCTATTTTACATTTAAATTTGATAATTTGGTTTTTCAATTGAGGCACTATTTGTTGATCCCAGAATATTCTCCTTGATAGATTCCATTTCCCCTTGAATCTGATATTATGGATTATATATTATTAATCTTCTCCCTTTGGATTTATTTCATTTTATCCTCAGAATAAGTTTTCCTTCTTTGTATTATTTAACCATTACATGGTTAAATATTATATTTATTATATTGGTATATAATATATATTTATGTATTATATTATGCAATATATTATATTAATATTATATTGGTAATGTATATCAAAATGCTGTGGCAAAAATGTGGAATGCATGTATGGGTTAGTTAACATTAGTCCACACCCCAGGCACAGGTAGTCAGTCACTGAAGCAACGAAATTCCTTAATCAGCAAAGGTTTTCAAATAACGTTATTTAAATATACACCAGAGGGATCATTAACATAAGAATTGTTGGAATTTATTTGGTGAATTTTTGAAGCACTTAAGATATATGGTCTACCAAAATGATTGTATGGTCAACACATCTTTGGCATGAACAATATGCAAATAACCAGTATTCGCAGGAGCTGAACATCCTTGGAGCAACACATGACATCTAGAACTCTACATGGTCTACATATAGAACTCTACATCTACATGGTCCAAGGTCTGTGTCAAGGAGGACTGTGTAATTAAAGCTAATTACAAAGCAAGCTGATTCTACTGTCAGATATGTTTGCGTTTACCTTTGAGTGATTTAGCAGTCAAGGTCCTAGTTAGTATGCATTCATCCCCAAATTTGCAAAACATGTTGTATGATTGTTTTTATTATTGTCTTCCTATTAATAAATGTTTGTTCATTTGGCAGATTTGGTCCAAACCTGCTTTTCTTTTAGCATCCTGGCAACCAAGTGCCATGCAAGATACACTGAACTCAAATCTACAGAGACTATCAATTGTTGAACAGCAACTTCAGATCAGTTGAATATGATAGAGAGGTTCAGTCTTTTTTCCTATTTTCTTTTCATAATTAATTTAATTGACAAATAATTGTATATGTTTACAGAGTATGATGTGATGTTTAGATATATGTATATATTATACAAACATTAAATTAAGCAAATTAACATATCCATTACCTCACTGCCTTATCAATTTTTTATAGTGACAATGTTTAAAATCTATTCTGTTAGCAACTTTGTAATATAAAATGCATTATTAACTATGTTCACCATTCTGTACAAAATATTACTAACACTTATTCCTCCTAAGTAAAAATGTGTACCCTTTGACCAACTTCACACCTTTCCTCATGCCCCAGGCCTCAGGTAATCATCATTCTACTCCATGTTTCTATGAGATAGACTTTTATAGATTCCAAATATAAGTGAGATTATGTAGTATATGCCTTTCTGAGCCTGGCTTATTTTACTTAGCATAATGTCCTCCAGGTTCATCCACGTTGTCTCAAATGGCAGATTTTTCCTCTTTTTAAAGATTGTATAGCATTCCAGTATGTGTGTGTGTGTGTGTGTGTATATATATATATGATGAAATATATATATATCACATTTTATTTATTCATTTATGGACAGAAACTTAGGTTACTTCCATATCTTGGCTACTGTGGATGATGCTGAAATAAACATGAGAGTTTAGATATCTCTTCAACATACTGATTTGAATTTCTCTGGATATATACCTAGAAATAAAATATCAAGATTATGTGGTAATTCTATCTTTTTAGTCTTTTGAGGAGCCTCTATACTGTTTTCCATAATGGCCGTATTAACTTCCCATAAGCAGTTTACCAGGGTTCCTTTTTCTTGACATCCTAGTCAATACTTGTCATCTTTCATTTTTTTAATAATAGCCATTCTAACAGACATGAGGGGATACCTCATTTGGATTTTAGTTTGCATTTCCATGATGATTAAAGATTTTGAGCATTTTTTCATTTATCTGCTGGTCATTCCTATGTCTTCTTTTGAAAAATGTCTGTTCAGGTCTTTTCCCCATTTTTAAAGAAATCATAATCCTATGACCTATTCAAGAAATCATAATCCTATGATCTATTCAAGAAATCATAATCCAGACCAATGTCATGCAGCTTTCTTGTTATATTTTTTTTCTAGTAGCTTCATAGTTTCAGGCCATATGCTTAGGTCATTAATTCATTTTGAGTTAATTTTTGCATGTGGTGTGTGAGAGTTCCAATTTCTTTCTTCTGCATGTGAATATCCAGTTTTCCCAACCGCATTTATTGAAGAAATTATCCTTTCATTGTGTTTTCTTGGCTCCTTTTGCTCTTCTTCTTCTTCCTTATTTTTTATTTATTTATTTTTGTTTGAGATGGAGTTTCACTCTTGTCATCCAGGCTGGAGTGCAATGGCGCTATCTTGGCTCACCGCAACCTCTGCCACCCGGGTTCAAGCGATTCTCCTGCCTCAGCCTCCCGAGTAGCTGGGATTACAGGCATGCGCCACCATGCCTGGCTGATTTTTTGTATTTTTAGTAGAGATGGGGTTTCTCCATGTTGGTCAGGCTGGTCTCGAACTTCCTTTTGCTCTTCTAATAATCTCTCTGAAAACTATCACATGATCTCACTGAATACCCACTGTACAGCATTTTTTCAAAGAATATTTTAGGTATGCATTATAATAATATGAGAACCTCTCAATTACATAATCACCAAAAGATTTGTCAGAGAAAGAAAACTGAATTTATCACCTCATCTCTATGATTTCATTTTTTAAAGTCTTAAAATGTGTATTTCATATGCATGAAAACTAACCTGACACATTTTTATTTATTTGATACAGACTGTTCTATTTTTAAGTCTGTACATTATCATAAAATTTAATCGTTTTCCTTTGCGATGATCTTATAATAAGGAGGCTACATAATTGTATGAGTAATAGATTGAAAATAACTGGGAGTCTCTGAAAACATGTTAAATATCCTGGAACCCTAAATATCCTGGAGAACGCTGGACTCAAAAAATGATACTTCATATTCTAAATGAAACAAAAACAAGATATGGTGCTTTTTAAAATTCAAAATATTTGAAGCAGTTTCTTTGACAGAAAGAAGAATTGTTTGAAAGCCATTTTTTTAGATTGTAGAAACAGGAGCAAAAGTCTGTAGTTCAGGTAGAATGAATATGGATGTCAAAAAGGCATCCATCAGGAGGAAAATTCTGAATCCTGATAGTTCTCACTTCCAATTATATCAACAGATACAGTATTTTAAAAAATGCTGCAGTAAAATCCAAGCTCTGTCCTCATCTGACAGTTTTTCATCTGCTGCTTTGTTTCTTTTTTTTATTTAGCAAATTAGTCTTTATAGCATATGTACATATATACGGTATAATGTATATAGTGTAAAATTCTTGCATTTATGTCATAAGAGATTTTCCTCATCTGTGGTATAACATATTGTTATATGTGATCAGCTAATTTCTGTTTGAATCTTTTTCATGTGACAAAGCAGTACATTTAAAATCAAACTTGTCACTGTTAACTTTTCAAATATCAACTTCAGAATAAGCCTGAAATATTACTACTATTGGTAAAACCACCTAAAGGGTGATGAAGCTTTATTATATATAAAAATAATGCAGAAATAGGTCAACCAGTCTCATGAATACTTCATCCTAGCAAACTAAAGGAATAATCATAAGGATAAAACTCAGCAGAAGATAGGGAGACATTCTGCCTTTAAGCTAAGTATGTGATTATTGTGGCACTATAGATTTACGAAGCATATGCCGTCATTTCATTTGTAGGTATATATGTCAATGTATTCAAATTCAGTAATCAAGACATTTTATTGAAATGTTTTCTACCTTTGATTTTAGATCAGATGCACAAATGTAAAAGAAAAAAATTACACAAGAATTTATTTTTAAAAAAACAAGCTTATAAAAGTGAAAAGAAAGTTTATGCCTTCCTTGCATCTTTCCTCATCCACAGATCTGCAGTGTTAATACAATGAGAGTCACTACATAAAACTATAGCATGGTGACACCAGAAAACCATTAATTAGTTAAGAAGAGTTAATTATGTTTAATATTTCATTTTCCTCACTATGACAAGGCAATAAAATATGTCATATATATAATTTTAATCTCAAAGTTTGAAACCAAAGAATTAGCATGGAATTAACCAACAAAATTAAACTAAGTACTTCACTCAATTGAAGTTTAAAATGGCATTGGACTTTGAGTCTAATTTATTATCATTTAGGTTTATTTTGTTAAATTATATGAAGATAACCACATGAATGCAAATAAATTTCCAACCAAACTTTTGTTTAAAAAAAAAAAAAAAAACCATATAGGCTTATAGCTGATGAGCACAATAAAATATTTTTTCTCTTAACTTTTTCTATTTTATCTAGCCTGATCATCTATTTGAGGAGCAGCTCTTGAAAAGCTATTCAATAATAAGTAGAATGTCCCTTTTGAAAAGGCACAGTCTTTAGGATTTACGAATGTGGTCCTGAGGATTAGAGAGAATTTACTTAGAGAGGAAATTACATAGTGATTAAAGCACAGTGCTTTAACAAATTATATCAGGGATTTTACAGAAGGATTCTATTTAATTCCTTAAATACTACACAGTTAAAGCTTAAAGTATGATGTTACCAAAGAGATTATACTATTAAAAATAACGGTGAAACCCAGTTAACAGTATGAGAGGATTACATTGATATTGTCAAGGGTAGCCAGATTGTTCAATATTATTAAAGCCAATGGTAAATGAAATAGAAAAAAAAGCAAAAGGAATAATCTTATCTAGCATAACTGGAAAATATTGTATTTTCAATACCCAAGTTATGGAATTTAGACACATGTGCATGTGTGCAGACACGATAAATATATACTGGTTGAGTCCAAACCTGCTTTTCTTTTAGCATCCTGGCAACCAAGTGCCATGCAAGATACACTGAACTCAAATCTACAGAGACTATCAATTGTTGAACAGCAAGTTCAGATCAGTTGAATATGATACAGAGGTTCAGTCTTTTTTCCTATTTTCTTTTCAAAAGGCTTGGGACCAGAAATGTTTCAGATTTCAGATTTTTTTGTATTTTGGACTATTTGCATATAGGTAATGAGATATCTTTGGGGTGGGGCCCAAGTCTAAACATAAAATTCAAGTTACAGATACACATTATACACATAGCTTCAGGGTAATTCTATAGAATGTTGTTAATAATATTGTGCACCCATCACATGAGGTCAAGTGTAGAATTTTCCACTTGTAATGTCACTTTGGCACTCAAAACGTTTGAGATTTTGGAGCATTTCATATTTTCAGTTTACAAGTTAGGTCTGCTCAAATTTTATGTTATTTTAGTAACTCATTCACAGAGACTAGTTATTAATAAATGATGCCTACAACTTGTCACTAGTTCTAGCATTAGTAACCCATGGACTTGCGAATTTTTATCTTGATGCAGAGAGGAATATTTCCCAGGAGAAAAAATGTGTAAATTAAAGTTCCTTCTAGTTCAAAAATTTTATAAACCAATAAACTGGAATTTGGATGCGGTAGTAATACAGATTGAAGATAAACCCAAACCTTCTCAACAAGTAAGTATTTTAATCTAGGAACCAGCCTAAACAAATGTTTACCTTTATATCCAAGACCTTACAACAGACTATTAATAGAAAATAAACAATGTACAATGAATGCACTTAAAAATTAGATTACAAGGAGCACAAAATTGTGTTTCACTTATTGGAGTAGCTTTTTTGAAATTATCAGGTAACACATGAAAGCATTTTTTGTTAAAAATTTTTGTTTTGTTTTGTTTTGTTTTGTTTTGTTTTGAGACAGAGTCTCACTCTGTCTCCCAGGCTGGAGTGTAGTGGGGCGATCTCGGCTCACTGCAACCTCTGCCTCAGGGGTCACTCCATTCTCCTGGCTTAGCCTCCCAAGTAGCTGGGACTACAGCCACCCGCCACCACGCCCGGCTAATTTTTTGTATTTTTAGTAGAGACAGGGTTTCACCGCATTACCCAGGATGGTCCCAATCTCCTGACCTCGTGATCCACCCACCTCGGCCTCCTAAAGTGCTGGGATTACAGGCATGAGCCACCGCGCCCAGCCGTAAATTTTTTAAATAATAAAAAAGTTCAATATTCTATACGGAACACACTCAATTGAACCTGTTAATATCCTCCTCTCTTATTGTCTCCATTGAAAAATCATCTCTATAATTGCAGGGCTAGTCATTCATAAGATATAAATATATGATATATAATATATTTTTATTTATTACCAATGTGTAACTTAGAAAAAAGAGATTTTTGACTCTTTGAAGTAGTAGAATATTTTTTAAAGTAATGGGAATTTCCATACATACCAGCAACTTAACTCAGCTTTGTTTTACATGCCTATAACTGGGAGAGTTCTGGACAAGAATGTGGGTGAGCAGGCTGCCTATTTTCATTTCCATTAAGATTGATTAAAGAATCATATTTATGAGTAACAATTTTTTAAATTTTCCTTTTCTTCTGTTTTCCTTGGTCGTAGGGGCTTAATGATATTTATTTACATCAAAAATGTAGCTACAATTCTTGTTTCTCATTAACCAAGAGAACCAACACAACTTTTCAAAACTAAGCTGGCCGTTCAAATACAAGGAAGTTAAACAACATACTTCTGAATGACCAATAGGCCAACTAAGAAATTAAGAAAAAAATTTTAACATTTCTTGAAACAAATGAAAATGGCAACCCAACATACAGAATATGTGGGATCCAGCAAAAGGTGTACGAAAAGGGAAGTTTTATAGCAATAACTGTCTACATCCAAAAACAGAAAAACTTAAAATAAATAACCTAATGATGAACCTCAAGGAACTAGGAAAACAAGAAAAACCCAAATAACTACAAAGAAATGATAAATATCAAAACAGAAATAACTGGAAATGAGAGGAAAAACCACAAAAGATCAACAAAACAAAAAGTTGAATTTTTTGAAAACATAAATAGAATTGACAAATCTTTAGCTACACTAAGAAAAAAAACCAAATAAACAAAATCAGAGGTGAAAAAGGAATCATTACAACTGATACCACAGAAATACAAAGAATCATTACTGACTGCTATGAAAAACTATATGCCAACAAATTGGAAAACATAAGAAATGAATAATTATTGGACACATAAAATCTGAAAAAAACTGAACCATGAAGAAATTAAAAAGCCCAAAGTGACCAATAATAAGTAAAGAAATTGAAGCAGTAAAATAATAATAATAATATCCTATCAGAGAAAAACCCAGGACCTGACTGACTGCTGAATTCTACTAAAAATTTAAAGAACTAATACCAATTTTACTCAAACTATTTCAAAAAACTGAAGAGAAGGGAATATTTCCAACCAAAGTATTTGAAACTAGCATTACCCCAATACCAAAACCAAATAAGGACACAACAACAAAAGAAAAATAGCTATAGGCCAATATCCATGATAAACACAGATGTAAAAATCTTCAACAAATACTAGTAAACTGAATTCAGCAACGCAATAAACAGATCATTCCCCATGATCAAATGGAATTAATCGCAGAGATGCAAGGATGTTTCCACAGATGCAAATCAATAAATATGACATACCACATCAACAGAATCAAGGACAAAAATGTGATCATTTTAATCAATGATGAAACAGTGTGCAATAAAATTCAAAATCCCTTTGTGATAAAAACTCTTAACAAACTGGGTACAGAAGGAATATATCTCAACATGATAAAGGCCATATATAACAAACTCACAGCTGTTATACTAAGTGGTAAAATGATGAAAACTTTTCCACTAAGATCTAGAACAAGACAAGTATGCACACTTTCAGCCGGGTGCAGTGGCTCGTGACTGTAATCCCAGCACTTTGGGAGGCCAAGGCATTCGGATCACTTGAGGTTGGGAGTTCGAGACCACCCTGACCAACATGGAGAAACCCAGTCTCTACTAAAAATACAAAATTACCCGGGTGTGGTGGCACATGCCTGTAATCCCAGTTACTTGGGAGGCTGAGGCAGGAGAATTGCTTGAACCCGGGAGGTGGAAGTTGCAGTGAGCCGAGGTGACACCATTGTACCCCAGCCTGAGCAACAAGAGTGAAACTCCATCTCAAAAAAGAAGAAGAAGAAGAAGAAAAGACCAGTATGCACACTTTCACCACGTCTATTCAACATACCACTGGAAGTTCTTTCCATAGCAATTACAAAAGAGAAATAAATGAAGGAGATCAAAATTGGAAAGGATGGGAATAAATGGAACTTGTTTGTAGACAACATGATCTTATGTTTAGGAAAACCCAAAGACTGATGCAAAAAACTCTTAGAACTAATAAAAGAATTCAGTAAAGTGCAGGATACAAAATAAACATACAGCAAACATCAGCAGGATTTTTATATGCTAACAGTGATCAATCTAAAGAAATCAAGAAAGCAATATTATTTATAATAGCTACAAAAAACACCCAGGAATAAATTTAACAAAAGAAGTGAAAGATCTCTACAAGGAGAAGTATAAAACACTAACAAAATAAATTGATGAGAACCTCCCCCAAATGGAAAAATATCTCATGCTTATGAATTGAAAGAATATTGTTAAAATGTCTATATTATGTAAACAAGCTTCAATGCAATCTCCATCAAAATACCAGTGCCATTCTTGACAGAAATAGAAAAAACAATCCTAAAATTCATACAGAAGCAGGAAAGACCCCAAATAGCTAAAATAACCCAAAGCAAAAGCAGCAAACCTGGAGGCATCACACTACCTGATTTGAAATTATACTACAAAGCTATAGTAACCAAAACAGCATGACACTAGCATAAAAACAGACACACGGAGGAATGGAACGGAGCCCAGAACCCAGAAATAAATCCGTACACTTACAGCCACCTCATTTTTGACAAAGCACCAAGAACATGCATAAATAAATAGAAAGTCTCTGTTTTTTAATTTTTTTTTTGAGACAGAGTTTTACTCTTGTCACCCAGGCTGGAGTGCATGGCATGATCTCTGCTAACTGCAACCTCTGCCTCCCGGGTTCAAGTGATCCTCCTGCTGCAGCCTCCTGAGTAGCTGGGATTGCTGTCACCACACCTGACAAATTTTTGTATTTTTAGTAGAGATGGGATTTCACCATGTTGGCCAGGATGGTTTCGAACTCCTGACCTCAGGTGATCTGCCCACCTTGGCTTTCCAAAGGGCTGGGATTACAGGCATGAGCCAACATGCCCAGCCAGGAAGTCTCTTTAATAAATACTGCTTTGAAAACTGTATATCCCTATGCAGAAGAATAAAATTATATCTCCGTCTTTCAACATATGCAAAAATCAACTCAAAATGGATTAAACACTTAAATGTAAGACTGGAAACTATGAAACTAGTCAATAAAAACATTGAAGAAATGCTACAGAACATTGATCTGGCCAAAGGTTTTTTTTTGGGCAAGACTTCAAAAGCACAGACACCCAAAGCAAAAATTTAAAAATGGTATGACACCAAGCTAAAAAGCTTCTGCTCACAAAGGAAACAATCGACAAAGTGAAGACAGAACCCACAGTATGGGAAAAAACATTTGCAAAGTATTCATCTAACAAGGTATTAATACCCATAGAATAAATAAGGAATTCAAACAACCCAATAGCAAAATAGTAATAATAATATGATCCAAAAATGGGGAAAAGATCAGAATTGACATTTCTCAAATGGAGACTTACAAATGGCCAACAAATATAGACAAAAAAAAAAAAAAGACGACTCAACATCACTGATCATCAGGGAAATGCAACTAAAAACCACAATGGGATATCATTGTACTTCAGTTAGAGTGGTATTATAAACAGATTAAAAAATCACAAATGGTGACAAGTATGAGGAGGAAAGGGAACACTCATACAACTACTGGTGGGAATTTACAGCCATTATGGAAAAAAGTATGGAAGTTCCTCAAAAAACTAAAAATTGAGCTACCTTGTGACCCAGCAATCACAACGCATATGTCCAAAAGAGAGGAAATTGGTATATTGAAGAGAAATCTGCACTCCCATACGTATCACAGCACTATTCACAATAGTCAATATATAGAATCAACTAAGTGTCCACCAGCAAATGAATAAATAAAATGTGGTGTATATATATATATACACACACTCGCGCGCGCGCGCACACACACACACACACATACACACACACAGCTGAAGTTATATATATACACACACAGAACTGTACATATATATATAAATTCAGCTGTGTGTGTATATATATACACACACAGAACTGTATATATAGATATGTATACACACAACTATATATATAGAACCGTATATATATATACAGAACTGTATATATGTGTGTATATATACAGAACTGTCTATATATACAGAACTGAATTGAATTTTTTTCAGAGTTGAATACCATTGAATTTTTTTCAGAGTTGAACATTATTCAGCCACAAAAGAATAAAATCCTGTAATTTGTAGCAACATGAATGGAACTGGAGGTCATAATATTAAGTAAAATCAACCAGTTACAGAAAGAAAAACACTGAATGTTCTTACTCATATGTGGAAGCTAAAAAGTGGATTTTTTTTTTTTTTTTTTTGAGATGAAGTTTTGCTTTTGTCATCCAGGCTGGAGTGCAATGGCTCAATCTCGGCTCACTGCAAACACCACCTCCTAGGTTCAAGCGATTGTCCTGCCTCAGCCTTCCAAGTAGCTGGGATTACAGGCACGCACCACCACACCAGGCTAATTTTTGTATTTTTAGCAGAGATGGAGTTTCGCTATGTTGGCCAGGCTGACCTCGAACTCCTAACCTCAGGTGATCCACCTGCCTCCACCTCCCAAAGTGCTGGGTTTACAGGCGTGAGCCACTATGCCCAGCCTAAAAAGCAAATCTTATGAAGGTAGAGAATAGAATGGAGGTGATACGGTTTGAATTTGTGTCCCCACCCAAATCTCATATCGAATTGTAATTCTCAATATTGGAGGAGGGGCCTGGTGGGAGGTGATTGGATCACGGGGTTGGATTTCCCCCTTGCTGTTCTTGTGATACTGAGTTCTCAGGATATTTGATTGTTTTCAAAGTGTGTAACACTTCCCTCTTCACTCTCTCTTCCTCCTGCTCCGGCCATGTATGATGTGCCTGCTTCCCCTTCTGCCATGATTTTAAGTTTCCTAAGGCCTCCCCAGTCATGTTTCCTGTACAGCCTGTGGAACCATAAGCCAGTTAAACCTCTTTTCTTTATAAAATACTGAGTCTCCAGTATTTCTTTATAACAGTATGAGAATAGACTAATACAGAGGGTAACCAGAGGCTGGGAAGTGGGGACAAAGAGGGGTTTGTTAAGGGGCACAAAAATACAGTTAGATACAAGGAATAACTTCTAGTAATCAACAGCAAAATATGGATATTGTAGTTATCAGTAATTTATCATATATCTTAAAATAGCTAGAATAGAAGATTTGTAATGTTCCCAACATGAACACAGGATAAATGAGGTGATGGAGACCCTGATTATCCTGATTGAATTATTACACATTGTATACATGTGTCAAAATATCACATGTATCTCCAAAACATGTATACATTTTTTATGTGTGTATTATATATACATACATATATGTATTTATATATACACATACATATATATGTACATATATATAGGCATGTGTAAATATTCTACTCTTCCTGAAAAGAAAGAGCTGGAGGAATCTTGTTTCACCCAAGATCATAGTGATGACAGCTTCCTAAGAGCAGAGGACATTACTGATCTCAGCTTGGCTTGTGTTTGAGAATATTCTATGTATTGCTTATTATACTTCAAATCCAATAAAAACAACTCATCTTGGAGGTGTAAAAATTTAGTTAAATATGGTGAACTACATCTGACTCCATTATTACAATTCATGGCTGTCTTCAGCTTTAATACAATCGATGAGAACAGGAATATTTCGCTTATCTTCAACATCTTCATACTGTCAGATAACTCCAAAGTTAACATAGGTAACTCTGCTTTTCCTCTTAAACCCAGTTGATTCATCCATTGGATATTTGTACATTTAACCAATATCAACTGTATATTCCATAAGACCAACACTCTACCAAATCGAAACACCCATAAGTAAACACATTAATTCCTACGTACCCCTTCTCTATCTCACACCTATATTCCATTAATATACTTTTTCTTATCAGTCATAAAATATCTGTTAAAGAAGTGTTAATTCAACAAAAAAGGAGAATTTTAGACCAATATCCCTGATGAACATCGATGCAAAAATCCTCAATAAAATACTGGCAGAGCCAGTTCAACAACACATCAAAAGCTTATCCACCATGATCAAGTGGGCTTCATCCCTGGGATGCAGGCTGGTTCAACGATACATAAAATCAATAAACATAATCCAGCATATAAGCAGAACCAAGAACCAAAATTACACATGATTATCTCAATGGAGTGCAGAAAAGGCTTTTGACAAAATTCCAGCAGCCCTTCATGCTAAAGCGCTCAATAAATTAGGTATTGATGGAGCATTACCTCAAAATAATAAAAGAGCTATTTATGACAAACCCCACAGCCAATATCATACTGAATGGGCAAAAACTGGAAAAATTCCCTTTGAAAACTGGCACAAGACAGGGATGCCCTCTCTCACCACTCCTATTCAACATGTTGGAAGTTCTGGCTGAACCCAATTAGGCAGAGAAATCAAAATTCAGTTAGGAAAAGAAAGAAGTCAAATTGTCCCTGTTTGCAGATGACATGATTGTATATTTAGAAAACCCCATTGTCTCAGCCAAAATCTCCTTAAAGCTGATAAGCAACTTCAGCAAAGTCTCAGGATACAAAACAAGGTGCAAAAATCACAAGCATTCTTATACACCAATAACAGACAAACAGAAGCCGAATCATGAATGAACTCCCATTCACAATTGCTTCAAAGAGATAAAATACCTAGGAGTCCCAACACAAGGGATGTAAGGTCCTCTTCAAGGAGGAACCTGAAACCACTGCTCAGTGAAATAAAAGGGACACAAACAAATGGAAAACATACCATGCTCATGGATAGGAGAATCAATATCATTGAAAATGGCCATACTGCTTACAGGTAACTTATAGATTCAATGCCATCCCCATCAAGCTACCAGTTGAGTTTCTTCACAGAATTGGAAAAAAAACTTGCTTTAAAGTTCATATGGAACCAAAAAGAGCCACGCATCTCAAGACAATCCTAAGTCAAAAGAACAAAGCTGGAGGCATCCGCTCTGACTTCAAACTATACTACAAGGCTACAGTAACCAAAACAGCATGGTACTGGTACGAAAACAGAATATAGACCAATGGAACAGAACAGAGTCCTCAGAAATAATACCACACATCTACAGCCATCTGATCTTTGACAAACCTGAGAGAAACAAGAAATGGGAAAAGGATTCCCTATTTAATAAATAGTGCTGGGAAAATTATGGCTAGCCATAAGTAGAAAGCTGAAACTGGATCCTTTCCTTACTCCTTATACGAAAATTAATTCAAGATGGATTAGAGACTTGTCGTAGACCCTAATACCATAAAAATCCTAGAGGAAAACCTAAGTAGTACCATTCAGGACACTTAGGCATGGGCAAAAGAACTTCATGTCTAAAACACCAAAAAGCAATGGCAGCAAAAGCTAAAATTGACAAATGGGATCTAATTAAACTAAGAGCTTCTGCACAGCAAAAAGAAACGCTACCATCAGAGTGAACAGGCAACCACCTACAGAATGGGAGAAAATTTTTGCAATCTACTCATCTGACAAGAGCTAATATCCAGAACCTACTAAGAACTCCAAACAAATTTACAAGAAAAAAAACAAACAACCCCCATCAAAAGTGGGCAAAGGATATGAACAGACATTTTCTCAAAAGAAGACATTCATACAGCCAACAGACACATGAAAAATGCTCATCATCACTGGCCATCAGAGAAATGCAAATCAAAACCACAATGAGATACCATCTCACACCAGTTAGAATGGTGATCATTAAAAGTCAGGAAACAACAGGTGCTGGAGAGGGATGTGGAGAAATAGGAACACTTTTACACTGTTGGTGGGATTGTAAACTAGTTCAACCATTGGAGAAAACAGTATGGCGATTCCTCAAGGATCTAGAACTAGATGTACCATATGACCCAGCCATCCCATTACTGAGGGATATACCCAAAAGGATTATAAATTATGCTGCTATAAAGACACATGCACACATATATTTTATTGCGGCACTATTCTAATAGCAAAGAACTTGGAATCAGCCCAAATGTCCATCAGTGACAGATTGGATTAAAAAATGTGGCACATATACACCATGGAATACTATGCAGCCATAAAAGGATGAGTTGCATCCTTTGTAGGGACATGGATGCAGCTGAAACCATCATTCTTAGCAAACTATCACAGAACAGAAAACCAAACACGCATGTTCTCACTCATAGGTAGGGAACTGAACAATGAGATCACTTGGACTCAGGAAGGGGAACATCACACACCAGGGCCTATCATGGGGAGGGAGGGGAGGGATTGCATTGGGAGTTATACCTGATGTAAATGACGAGTTGATAGGTGCAGCTTAGACCAACATGGCACAAGTATACATATGTAACAAACCTGCACGTTATGCACATGTACCTACAACTTAAGAAAAGTATAATAATAATAAATTAATTAAAAAAAAAATGAGATGTTTAAACTCTCAGAGGAGAGCTAAATACCTCCATGGGTATTATATTTCTAAAAACAAGCATTCTAAATATCCTCGGGTCTTTCTGTATTCAAAAATAATTAATACTATGAGAAATAATTAAATGTATTTATATTCAAATGGCAAAAAAAAAAAAAAGAAGTGTTAATTGTCCATCTAATAATCATTTATCCTTCTTGTTTAATAATCCAATTCCAAATAGTCTGTTTAGAGTGGCAAAATATTCAGAAAAAATTAAATATTTCCCAGCCAACATTGCTGCTAGGTGTGACCACGTTACTAAGTTCTGACAAATAGGTGTATGTGCTTGTTGTTAGGTGGGAATTTAGTCAACCTTATGAAAAGGAGAGAAAAGACTGGGCCCTTTTACTTCTGGCTCCCTGCCTTGTATATGGAAATAAAACTTGAGCTACAGCAACTATCTTGGACAATAAAAATTGTCCAAGAAAAAACATACGGTGGAGCAAAGTGATCGAAGGAGCTTGTGTCTCTGTTGACATTGCGTTGCCATTATCGAGGCCTAGAATACTTACCTTCATACTTGGATCATCAGAGAGAGAAATCAAGCACTACTTATTTTTGTCATTGTTATTTCTGGTGTCTGTTACTAGCAATAGAAGAGAATTCCTCACATAAACCAAGTCCTCAAGAGTCTCTCTAGACTCTCTCCCCTATATAACCAACCCCCATAGCCAATTAATCTCTAAGTCTTGTCAGTTTAATTTCTTATATTGATTTCAAGTTTTATCCTTTCTCTCCACCCCCACTCTCATTGCTTTAGTTCAAACACTCATCACCTGTCACCATACCATTACAGCGGATCTAACTCTGCTCCCATCGTGCTTCCCTAGGATATGTCATCCACACTGCTGCCAGAGCATTCTCTCTGAAATGATTATCTGATCATCATCCTCTCTTCTTCTCCACAAGCTGAAACACCTTCAGTGACTGATTTCAAACTAGGAATATTTTTTAGGGTGGCAAAAATATGAATCTTGGGTATTAGCTTTCTATCTGGCCTTATGGTAAAGAAATATCAAAACACTGGTAAGTATCTAAATACACCTATGCCTTATCCATGCCTCTTATTTTCGGGAATGCCTCATTTCAGATTGTTGGCTGTAAAACTCTTAATCGCCATAAAACTCTTAAATTTCTCTTTGAAGATTTTATGACTCCTTGACTTTTGAAACATTCTTCACTCTATAACATTCATTATATGCAATTCTTTGTTGTATATTATACTGTAATATTATTATTTATATGCATCTCTATTTCCTTTTCAAAACCATAGGCAACCAGAAGGTAGACAGAATATATTATTCATTTTTATACCTCAAATTCCTGTCTCAGTGCCTGAGGAATATACAGGGCACTCGGGAAGTATTTGAGGAATTTGGATTGTAGTGTGGCTTCTCTCTGGGATGCTGTTAGTCAAACAACCCTTAAGGGATGGTGATGTCATGGATCATTCTAATTAAAGCCAAAATCATTCAGGATTATAATCATCTATGTTAAATGACCTTTTGAAATTATCTTGTGCTAAGCTACTGTCATGGTTGGGCTGATCAGAGAGGGCAAGGGTCTTGGAAGATTCAAAGATAAGCAAAACAAATCGTGGCAGAATAATGTAAAGACCATTTTGGTAATGTGAGTTATAGCCAGCAACATCAACTCACCTTTGCAAGAAAATAAAACAATATAATGAATTAATATTTTGCTAAAATTCTTCTCTTTTTATCAAGTTTTATTACACAGAATTTATATTCAGTCCTGTATTTATAAACTTCATTTCCATATGCTTCAGTTGTGGTTATCATTTAATTCAGACCCAAGCAATAGATTTTTAGTTCTATTTTTAAAGTTCAGCAAATATAGCTTCTCAGTACTTAATATGACTGGATGTCTTAGATGTTTAGAAAAAATTTCAAATAGGTTTTTCTACTGTTTTGAAATATTTGCAGTCTCCTTTCCAGATACATTTATGATTTTAAGAGAAACAGTTTAACTACATTAGATAAAATTTTTTGGCATTCATCTTCAGTATGTAGTGACTAGTAGAGAATCAATCATTTTCTCCTAATACTTTACCCGTTAGAATTTAGTATTTTATTTCCCCCATCCTAATCTATGATAATCAATACCAGATGAGCCCAATTTTAAGAAAGCCCATTATTTTCATAGTACTACTTGTATCCTCTATGTATACTAAATAAGGAGGCCAAAAATCTCAATTTGGAAGCTGATTCAACAAATCAACTTGATGGCTGGTCTATTTGTTACTCTGCTTTTGCAGATACACTGCTCTGACTAAACTCAGATGTAGGTAAAGTAAACTACAACACTATGTTTTTCAGCTTCAGGGACTCCGGCCTATTCAAATACTTCTTTTGTAAATAAAATAATTTTTAAAAAGTCTTTAGAGATATATCTTTTAAAATCTATGATAGAATTTCTTTTCTACCTGACTTATCATTGGCCTCATTAAAATTACTGGTACGGAAAAGCAATTCCAGTTTAGTTCCAAAAGAAAATAACATGTAAAGACACAGGAGTGAGAGGATTAAAAGATATTTTGAAACTACTTTTTAAATCATATGCCATTGTATTGTCCCTTGCTGAATTTTAGGTAACTTTCCAAAGATTACAGAACAAGTATGTATTGGAGATAGGTCTCATTCCTGGGTTGGCTGGCTCTGAAGTTGTACATTAAACATACTTTCCTGCAATGTCTCCCGTGGATATTAGATTAATATTTGACAAAGCATGTTCAATTAGATTCAAAATGACTCAACAAAATTTGAGAACCTACCATGATCCTGTTCCAAGATGCCTGAGGCTGTAGAGCTCACATTCTGATAGGGGAAACAATGAACAATAAACATAATAAACCAGTTATCCATTGTATTGGAAGATTATATCTGCTATGGGAGAAAAATTGCAGGTATAGAGGATGTTGGAATATTTGTGAATTGATTGTTTTTGAATTGTTTTAGATTTGTTAGCTTGTACCCCCCATGGGAAACAACTTTATAACCTACAAAATGGTGATTTTATCCAGCTTATATTGATAATATAAAGTGAAATCTTACAGTCTTCACTCATTTCCAAAATTACTTAGGTCATTATGTGTTTTTTTCCAATGGTTATTTTATCAGATTGTTCGAACATTAAATTTAACCTGTTTGCAATCCAAAACAGTTACCTGAAGTTTGCTGTTTTGTGTGCATGTGTGTTTACTTTTATTGTATATTTGTTTTTCTAAACGCTTTGGCACAATTTTCTGGGGGCATTCAGACTGCCATAATATAAGTCAGGAGAGGGCGTTTTCTTTGTGCTGCCAATTCTGATCATTTAAATTTCGGTTTGTTTGGGTTGTGACTTTTTTGTTTTTGAAGTCTGAGTTCTTTATTTGTAACAATTGTACTTTTATTTTTCTATATCCTCTAACGCCAGAATTTTCTTTTTCTCCCCCCTCCCCACCACCGCTTCTACATTCACAGTTGAACCATATTATTAGGAACGGCGCCTTGATGAAAAGATCAGGATAGGAGCTCTGACCATTTGTCAGTGTTTTCCCTAAAGTAATAAAAATAAAATACAATAAAAAAACCTAAAGAACGTCTTTCCTCTTTTTTTTTTTTTTTTTTTTTTTTACATCTCTTGTGCTGCATCA
This sequence comes from Papio anubis, assembly GCF_008728515.1. Taxonomy (NCBI): domain Eukaryota; kingdom Metazoa; phylum Chordata; class Mammalia; order Primates; family Cercopithecidae; genus Papio; species Papio anubis. Next base: position 89,931,030 of record NC_044979.1, on the reverse strand, counting down.
GTAGACAGAACTTTGGTTAGTTTCATGAAATGCAATCTCTAACCCCTTGTTTTCTGGGAAAAAGGAACTGCAATGACTTGAAGTTGAGAATGTAGATACCGCCTCACTCACCCACACTCATTCTCAGACTGTAAAAAAATCCCTTACCCTCCTTCTAGCTGGCAGGCATACAGTACCATGTGGCAAAGATACAGAGAAGGTAGGCTTGAGACTCAGGCTCCATCTTTCTCCTCAGTAGCAAAGGTCAGGCTGCCTTTTACAACAAAGCACCACAGCTGACACAACCCCTCCTCCTCTCCCAAGCCAGTCATTCCACTTGGCACCAGCCAGAAGACAGAAAAGCTACTTCTAGCCTTTCCCGGGAAGAAATAGCTTTCTTTCTTTCTTTTTCTTTTCTTTTCTTTCTTTCTTTTTTTTTAAATAAGTAACGCCATTGTTTTTCTCTTTTCCAAGATGGCCGGTGTTCTGGTTTTCTACGAAGTCGGTGCTTGCTTAGCTCACTAACACCGCTGCTGTTGGCGGCTGCAGCTGCTGCTGTGGCAGAATTTTCAGTGTGGTGTGTTTTCAAGCCTCACTCACTTATCCTCTCATTCGCAAACATTCAGCATCCGTGCACACTCCTCACTTATATTTTAGCTCACCTCTTCAGTGAGATTGTGTTCTCAATTGTGATGTGATTAGATCTTTTATTACAGTCTGCATTCCATCCTGGATCCCGTGAATTCCTAAATAATTTTAATTAGAAACAACAAAAATAGATGCATCAGCCTGGGCAACATAGCGAGACCTATCTCTACAAAAAAAAAAAATTAAAAATTAGCCAGGTGTGGTGGCACATGCCTGTAGTCTTAGCTACTCAAGAGGCTGAAGTGAGCAGATTGCTTAAGCCCAGGTGTTCAAGGTTACAGTTAGCTATGATTGTGCCACTGCACTTTAGCCTGGGTGACAGAGTGAGTGCCCATCTCTAAAATAAATAAATAATTTTAAAATAATAAAGTAAAATAGAATTATATACATTAAGGTATGATCTTGGTGCTGTAAAGTTGTATGAGTTTTGAAAAATGCACAATTTCATATATCAACCACTACAGTATAATACCAAATACTTTTACCACCCCTAATCCCCCATGTTTCACATATTAAACCCTAAGCCCCTCCTGCAGAACTTCGGACAATCACTGTTTTTTCTACTGTCTGTCTCTACAGTGTTGCTTTTTCCAAAATGTCACAAAGTCGGAACCATATAGTATATAGTCTTTTCTAATTGGGTTCTTTAACTTCAAATGTACATTTAAGGTTCATCTATGTCATTTGTGACTTGATGGGTGTGATGATTAATTTTATGTGTTTACTTGACTGGGCCGGGGGTATCCAGATATTTGGTCAAACATTGTTTTAGATTTTAAGATGATATTAACATTTAAATAGGCAGACTGTGTAAATCAGATTTCCCTCCCTAATGTGAGTGGCCCTCATGCAATCAGCTGAAGGCCTAAATAGAACTACAAGTCTGACTCTCTTATCAGTAAGAGGGAACTCCTCCTGCCTATAGTAAAAAAAAAAAATCAGTGCAAACAGCTGGAATGACAAAAACTGAATTGATCACCAAAAATCTTCATTAATGAAATGAAATTGTGTTAGTCAGATTGTGATGAGGCATATGATACCATGGTCCCCACATGCATAATGTGAGAATTTGCTGAAGCCTCAAGCCCAAGCATCCAAGTCCAAAACTTGGAGTGTTCAGGAAACCTTCCCTCTGAGGTCTGGCGGCTATCTCATTAAGAAGATTTTAATTTATTCTGCTCGTGTGAATACCATTCACCAGCTCTTCCTAAATTAGATGTTACCGGTTTCCTTAGTGCAGCAGCACTATTGTGCTCAGCAGAAAGAAGGAAATGCAAATATGTGAAGTCCAGAAACTAATTTTCAGTCTTGTCAAACTCCCAAGTGAGTGGTAACCATTTCTACACCTGGATGTCATTTAATTCATGTTGTTCTTTAGGCCAAAATGAAATCAGAGCTTAACGTGGACAGTCAAGATTCAGCAGCCACCTGGGATAAAATTGCTGAAATTCTTTCACATAAGAAAAAACAAAAACAATCAAATACAAACTGCCTATGGCCTTTGCTCTACTGCCAATACTTTTAACTCAGTAGGAAGAGGTAGTTTCTACCACTAAGATACTCTTCATTAAAATGAAAAGAAAATTAAATAACTACCTTATGAATTTGATCAGTGTAGGCATAGAATATTCTAACTGAATAACACCTTCAATGGCAGGGCAGAAACATTGTCCTTAATGTGTGTTTATTACCAACATTTACCTGGAAAAAAATAGAATGTATATAAATGAGTATATTTTCCAGTTTTTCTCTCTCATTCTCCAAATGATGGTGTTCTCAATCAGGGGAAAAACTAGGTCTAGGGAAATATAAGAATCCTAAAAGTAAATATAGCCTGTTCTTTATTGAACATAAAGAAAAAAAAAAAAACTGTCGCTTTTTTAAATGCAGTAATGCTCAATAAAACATACCCTATCCCCTTTACAGGAGGATACATCAAAATCTCCTGGGGGAGAAGCATAATATTTTTAGATTATAATAATATGCAGACAAGGGTTTAAAAAGATCTAAAATGTTTTACTGTAAAATGTGGCTACTTCTAAATGGCACTTCTTTTGTAATTAGATATATTACATTTTATATGTTTTACAAGGACCTTCAAACTCTTCAAAGAACTATGGCCTAAATATTACCATAAACATTGCTCAAACCATTCAAAAATTTTCATCTTCAAAAATCTAATGAAACTGACAAGCAGGATAAGAATGTACACCACTTTCGTTTACATTCCTATACCTATAGCCTATATTTGTATAACTGTGCAAAGCCATTGGATCTAGCCGCACAGCCTACTATATATTAAGCCAATCGTGTTTTAAAGTAGTGGTTTATTAAGAAACTAAAAACCCCATAAAAATGCAAACTCCTGGGCCTTAACCTGAGAAATTCAGATTCATCTAGTTATTTTAGAAAATTCTGAGGTAATTTATGGGAAACCATGCATTTTGATAAACATTACATTAACGAATGGAAATCTGCTTCCATGAAGGAAAGCTAGAAGAGCACGCCAGAGGCTCTGAGGACATTTTTAAATAAAATCTAAAGTAGCTTTGGGCTATGACACCAACAGTTTAATAAGTGCACAGTCTTCCCAGTTAATAAACTTCAAGGTAAAGTTTTCTTGAATTCTTGAATTGTAAGTTCATCTTTCTATGAAACCCACTGTGGCATCACTTATGGTATAGTCTAGGGCATGCTATTTCTGGCCTCTTTCTTCACTGACAGAAACCTTCTGGACAGCGATATATTATCCCATGCATAGACTACTGTCTTCTGTGCATGGGATGATATTCCTGGTCTCCTGTGATTTTTGCTACCTGCCCTCTTCCTGCATTCTTGCATTCTTCCCCAGCTCCACATTATTTGGAGTTTCCCAGATAGTAGCACATTTTGACTGCCTACCATCCATTGAATAACAAGCTGGGGAGCTGCTCAATAGCAGTCCCTAAGTGCCTGCCACCTTCCTGAGTAGAACACATTGCCTGGAGGAAAAGAAAAAAAAAAGAATAGTTCCAATAATTCTGTCAGTTAATCATTTGCATTAGGTGTAGACAAACTTTTGACACTTAAGATTGTAAAATATTAAACATGTTGTAGCTTTCTCTGGAAGCCTCTAGGATGATTAACATGAAATTCTACTGGAAGTCCAAGGGAGAAATTTTGAGTTTCTGAGAGTCGTGTTGTTTCTGCTTGTTTCCTTTTGCCAACTAGGAATGATTATCCCCATCTGGATTATTCTTGTTTCTCTCCAAAGGCCAAATGTCTTTGGGTTCCTTAGTTTGAGTGTAAAGGATGGGGGAGAAGGCAGGAGACAAAGGAATGCAGATTCTTCACTCCATACTGTTATCAGATATTCTCATTTATCTTTAAGATTAAAAACTGTGTAGTACTCAGTCTAAAATATAAACAGTCCTGCATTCAAATTGGAAAAACAGTTTATAGTTATTAATATACATTTTTTGACAAGTGCAACTTATCACTTAAATTACATTATTACTGAATTCAACAAAGTTGTAATCTTAAATAGATTTTTAATACTTCTCCCAAGAATATTAAGTCTATGGCCATTAATAATATGTGTGTATTTTGTTTACAAAGAAAATGAACATGGATCTTTATTTCCAGATGTGTTTAGAATACCAACATTGGTATATTAACGAAAGGTTATATCAGCTTATCCCTTTCCTTAGTTTAAAAATAAAGCTTTTATTTTTAAAACCTTTTATTTCACAGAGTTTTTCAGTTATCTACACATTTGAATTATTTCTAGCATTCTTTCTTCTAATTAACATACTCCTGATAACAATTTTGATAATATTTATAGTTTTTATGCACTACTTCCAGAGCATTGATTCCTAACTAGGGTAATTCATATGCAAAAACCACTTGGGTTTAGATTAAAGTAAATCAGACACATACAGCACGCTGTTTGTTCTGAAACATTTTAAAATATATTACTACGTGAACAACTTAACACATTCTAAGAATATCAGCTAAATTTAAATTCTAGAACAACAGTTATTTGAAATTTAAAAATTTATGTGTCACCACAGGCATCCCACAGCAACTCAAACGCAACATGTCCCAAACCAGTCATTCCTGTGATCCCATTTTCAGTGAAAAAACCGTGGACTATAACCGTGCATTATATTTCATTCCTTTTGCTCCTTCACCCATCACAATATCAATTTCCAAAATCCATGAATTCTAACTACTAAACATCATGAGCATCCATTCCCCTTTTTCATTCTCAAAGACGCACTCCTATTCCAGGCAGTCATTTTTTTTCTCCACAGGGTTTCCACAGTATTTTCTTAGCCGAGCTCCCTCTATCCGGTTTTCTCCCTCAAAATTATCCTACAATTCCACCAATCTCTCTGAAGCCATAGTACTATCCTGTCATTTCTGCTCCTCAGCCACTTTCACCACCTTAGCATAGGGTCTTGAGGAGTAAGGCTCTTCAGAATCTCATCTTGCTTATTTCCGTACCCTTGAGAGTCATCACTTCCTATTACCTTCTCTAGTACCCATCTACACAGCACTTCTTTTGCATCTTCAAAATATCCTATTCTACCTTGCCTCAGGGTTGTGCACATACTGTTTATGCTTCTGAAACAACTCCACCTACCCTCAAGCAACTTCATTCCTTTATTTGACTAGCTTTTCATTTAGGGGTTAGACATCATTTGTTCTAGAAGTTTCCTTTCTCTATGTTTTAACAGCATCTGTGTATCTACTGTTGTGACTCTTCTCATGCTCTATTTGTCATAGACTATAACCTATGGGCAAGGAACAATATTAATGTTGTTCATTATAGTATACCCAGGCACAGTGCCTCACATATAATATATATTTAAAATATACTTTTTGAGTTGACTAGTTCATTTTAAGTATCCATTTTCAGTGTATAAAAGCTGCATCTTCTCGATTGATAATGATGCTCAGGTTTATGCACAACATATAAATAGCAACATCAAGATAAATAGCTCTAGACTCAGTACCTTATGTGATGGTCATGATTCCCAGAAGAAATAGTCAAAATACTTAACAACTGGTATGACATGGCAGCAGCCAATCAGGACAGACCACCTAGCAGTCAGGCTCAGCCATAAACAAATAGAATTGCTGCACTGATGCATACCCACTAAAATATACCTCTTGTCAATATCTCACTGAAATTGATAAATGGCATTGCCATCTAAACAAATTCTCGATTGACTGCATCTCTCATCTTTTATGTACTGAATTGTCATAACAAATCCTGACTCTTGAAGGAGTCATTCAATGAGTGGTAGAAAGAACTGGGACTTTGGAGAGGTCTAGGCTTGACGTTTCTTCCTTAGGGCTGTGGGTCCTCAGGCATCACTTACCTCTCAGAGTCCGGAAACAGGGATCATAACACCTACTTTTCAGAGGTTAATGAGGAGTATATCAGTGTGTGTCTAGGTCCTCACTGTGGTTGACACAAAGCAGGAGTGATCTTGGGTGCTATTCTTCACTCCTCATGGCACCTGCATGGATTATTTTCTTTGTTTCTCTAACCTCTACTTCTCCAATAGACTGTTCCAAAAAGGAAATAAAGAGATATGCAATATATTTTTCCTAGTAATTTTTTTATTCACCCTATTCTAATTCTGGTTTTCTTTTCTTCTATAAACTTTGCATTTGTTGCTGATTTTCATCATGCTACTATCTGAAGCCTCAAGAAACAGTCTGGCCAAAAAGTCTTTAGGGCCTTTTGTCTTATAAAATTCAACCTGCAGTGGAATTCCATTGAAAGGTATTTTCTTGTTATAGTGCCCAGCCTGTAAGGGAATATTCCCAAAGGATCTATCTTTGTTTCATACTCTTACTCACACTCATGATTTCAAGTGATATCTCCGAGTCTACATCTATACCACGTGCTCTTCATCTGACATCTATACTTGTTTTTCACTTGACTGATTATCACAGCCCTAATGTTTCAAAATAATTATTTCTCCTCCCATTCTACATTTCCAAAGCTCTATATCATCTCACTCCACCAAATCCTTTAACACCTACATAAGTCAATGAAATCAGAAATCTGGGACCCACCTGAGGTTGCTCTCTCATCACCTCTACCTCGGACAATACCTGTCCTTTTTGCCTTTAATTAATTTACTTACACACTCATCCATTCAGTTATTAAATGAAAATTCACTGAATGGCTATTATGTTTCAGGTACACTGAGGAAAATAGGAGACAAAGACAGACTTGGCTCCTGCTCTCAACGAGGAAAAGGGAGGAATCAAAACATGACTGGATTTTTGGATTTTCTTCTTACTTCAAATGATTCAAATGATTTTTGTGAAGCTCAAACTGAACAAATAGGTAAAAATACTTTGTAAATTGTGCAATACTCTATTCTGCCTTGTACTATAGTTAATTTTATGTACGCCTATCTTTTTTTCTCCAGATAAGTGAGGGGGCCACATGCCATTCATCTCGGCAGAGTGTCTTGCACCTAGACTATAATTAATGAATGTTCATTGAGTTAAAAGAGTGAGATGAAGCGAATGCTGAGATGACAAAAGACTGGATATGATAAATAATCTCCATTGAGAAATATATTCACAACTTTCCATTTCAGGCTTTTAAAAGTAAACTGTAAGTTATTAATCATTCTTCCAGCTACATTTTTAAGCATCCGTGAATGGAGTGAACCAAGGACTTAACGACACAGTACTTCACTGAGGAATAGTCAGGGTCACTGAATTGAGATATGCCTTGAATCACCACCTGGTTTGAGAGATTTGGGGAAAAAAATTAAATGCTTCCTCCCAAAATCTAAGTTCCCTAAGTGCTTCCCCTTTGATTAGATCCTCTCCCCTATGAATTGTCCTAGATTTATTCATAAAAGACACCTAATTATTAAGTGGCTGCGAGCAAGGCCATGGCTTCTGCAGACACCACAGTTTTGGCCTCCTAGAAACATGGCTTCCCAGACAGTGGAAAGAAGCTACTCTGTTAATGGTCTCAACACAGCAGGATAGTGATTTGTCTTAAACCAAGGATAAGTCTTAAACCTGCAAGGAAGAATATTTAATGGAATTTTTAAAAATCCCCTTCCCCATATTTGCACCTGATGCAATATGTTATTATCTTTATAAATATTAAATATAAGAGTAGACAAAGTTAAAAGAAAGTCAAGGGAAAATATAATGTGTGTGCTCCATTTCAAATTCCTTTGATTTATAAGCTGTTTTGTAACTTGCTTATTTCTTTCTGGACTGGTATAAAAATAGCATGTTCAGTGTGTTCTCCCTCTTAAGAATAGTAGAGGAGTTCAATGGCAGGCAAGGGAATAGAATAAGTAATGAAAAGTTTACCATGCAAATTTCAGCTCAACAAATAATGCAAAACTTCTTCTTTAGACTAATACACATTTTATGAGAGCTATTTTTAAATGTATGCCTTCACTGTTGACTTTGTGCTTAAGGGAGTCTACAGAAAACATTTGTATTGATATTTCTAAAATGAACTTACTCATTTGGTAGAGTATATGAAGTATCACTACTTTGATTTGATATTAGTTGACTACTCTTTCTTCTACTACACTTAGGTGACTACTCTTTCTTCTACTAAGGATACTCTATTTATAATTGCTAATTAAGGAAAGGTTAAGGCTCATCCACAATTCCTCCAAAGGAAGAACAGCTTATGTAAGACTCATTTAAAACAGCATGTGTATTTACACTGTGACTAGAAATCAAACTTCTCCACTGAGGCAGACTCTTGCCTGGCCAGCATCAGTAATCTCCTATCCCATTTCTAGTAAGAGAACTTCAGTTTTCCGGGCGGGCTAGGTGGCTCATGCCTGTAATCCCAGCACTTTGGGAGGCTGAGGTGGGCGGGTCACCTGAGGTCAGGAGTTCGAGACAAGCCTGGTCAACATGGCAAAATCCCATATCTACTAAAAAAAAATACAAAAATGAGACGGGCGTGGTTATGCACCTTGGGAGGCTGAGGCAGGAAGTTCGCTTGAACCCAGGAGGCAGAAGCTGCAATGAGCTGAGATCATGCCCCTGCACTCCAGCCTGGGTGACAGAGTGAGATTCTATCAAAAAAAAAAAAAAAAAAAAAAAAACAACACTTCAGTTTTCCTTTAGAGAACTAACCTTCTACTCTCATTCAATCAGAGCAACTGTGGTGGGCTCCAAATGGGCACAGGATGCAACTTGAGCTCAAGAATCCCACTCTAGAATTTCACTGCTTGAATAAAGCATTTCTTTCTTCTGATGTTGCTAAACTTTTAGAAAATAATTCTGAATTTTTCAGGACCCTTGCATAGAATGAGCCAATCTGAGAAAAGAACCAATGCAGAAGAATACGGAATCCAAATATAGAGAAACGTTTTCCTGAAGTCATTGCTGAGTTCTTAGATCTACCTTTGATTAGAGCTTGCAGCATACCTGCTTCCTTAGTTAAATAAAGCCAACATAGATGCTTTGTTTAAGCTAGCTTGACTTTTGAGTTGGCTTTTCATCACTTACAACTCAAAAAAAAAAAATTCTTACACATTTTCTTTCTGCAGAACTACTAGGTTTTAAGGGGTTTTCTGCTCAACCATCCTAAAATATAACAAGAACTTTTTCCATAACTGAGCTATAGTTGGTTGAGTCCTGACTATCACTTAATATGCAAGTGAAAACTGAACCACAGTATTAGATGGTTGATACAGCCTTAAATGCCTAGTACAGTTTTCATTAGAGCTTTCTGAGTAGCAGGTGTACAAATGCTTACCTTTCCCTTATAGCACACTTTTATAGGTTTTCTAGAAGTCTTGCTGGATATTCTCAACTATAATTCCCATACTGGGACACTGTTCTGGCTCTCCTCTGTCTACTGGTAGTACACTCCTCTACTGAACATCTCTCTGTGGTCACTTTAATATTCTAGAAGCTCTCTTGGGAAGAATCCTTTTTAATAATGCACCCTGAATTGACTTTTGTATATTTCTCAAGATGCATTTAGTTCTCTATGCATATCCAATAGACTAACCACAATTTATGTAAAATAACTTCCTTTACTCGTTGTACTTTGTCATAAATCAAATGATACGTGTTTTCTCTCTTCATGATGGTTTTCCCTCTTTTCTGTAAGGAAACAGAGGGACAAATCATTTCAGTCCTTAGGGATGAGCTGACTCAAAACTGATTTACAATCACTGTAAGTCTTAGTCACCCCTGATTTACTCCACTATTAGAGAGTAATACTTCAGGATTCCCAGCTGAGAAATAGGGGCATATCCTTAGCACCCTAAAATAAACAAAACTAGGCCGGGCGCAGTGGCTCAAGCCTATAATCCCAGCACTTTGGGAGGCCGAGACAGGCAGATCACGAGGTCAGGAGATTGAGACCATCCTGGCTAACACGGTGAAACCCCGTCTCTACTAAAAAAATACAAAAAACTAGCCAGGTGAGGTGGCGGGCGCCTGTAGTCCCAGCTACTCAGGAGGCTGAGGCAGGAGAATGGAGTAAACCCAGGAGGCAGAGCTTGCAGTGAGCTGAGATCCGGCCACTGCACTCCAGCCTGGGTGACAGAGCGAGACTCCGTCTCAAAATAAATAAATAAATAAATAAATAAATAAATAAATAAATAAATAAATAATAAACAAAACTAGCTCTTCTTTCTAGTTTCCTTCTGGTAGGATTCTTAGCTGCTTACCCTGCAGAACTTAGTCAACAAAAGCACCCAGGGTAAAACTGATGTGGCATATGGCTGTCATTTGCCTGTGCCTCTCTCTTCTCAGAAATCTTGCAACTTCAAGTTGTGAGTGCTGTTGCAGCCTTATATCCGACTTTTTGGCTCCTCGGTCATGTAAGATTTCTTAAAATGTGTTGGCTTCTCATAACAAGTCTCTTTTCAAGCCTTGAATTGCAAAATGCCCCAAGAAGAAAAGCAACATATAGAAAAAACTATTAGATCACATGTCAGTGCAATTAAAAATAGGAAAACAATAGAGCTATGAATAAAATAAAAAACTAGTTCTTTGGGGAGATCAGTAAAATTGACAAATCTCTAGGCAAGCTAAACAGGAAATAAGAAGGGAGAAGTACAATGTATCAATATTAGAAATAAAGTGAGGTCATCACTGTTGATCCCATAATACAAACAACTCTATGCTCACAGATTTTATAACTTAGATAAAACTAACACATTTCTTGAAAGACACAAACCACCAAAACCTCAAACAGGGAGTAATAAATCATCCGAATACGCCTACATCTATTAAATGGATTGAATCAACAATTAATAATGCTCCAAAAAAGAAATAATTAGGCCCAGATGGCTTCTCTGAATTTTATCAAGCATTTACGGAAAAATATGATACTTGTTCTTCACAATTTATGCCAGAAAATAGAAACAGAAGAATGCTTGCTAACTTAATGAGGTCAGCATTACCATAATACCAAAACTGAAGAAAGACCAATATCTCTCATGAACATAGATACAAAAACCCTCCTCAAAACATTAGCAAATTAAATCTAAAAAGGTATAAAAATGTTTTACACCATGACCAAGTAGGATTTATTATCAGCATACAAAGCTGATTCAATGTTGGAAAATTAGTGATGCAGAAAAAGCATTTGACAATACCTGATGTGTATTTCATTCAAGAAAAAACTGAGCAAACCAAGAATATAGTGGTGTTTCAACTTGATAAAGAACATATACAAAATGCTGACAGCTAATATAATACGTAATGGTGAGTGATTGAATGCTTTCACCCTAAGATTAGAAACAAGGCAAGTTTGTCTTTACTCACCCCTCCTATTCAACATCATACCAGAAGTCCTAGCTAGTGTCATGAGACAAAAATAAATAAATACAAGGTATACAGATTGGGATGGAATAAATAAAACTCTTTCTGTTCACAGATCATTTGGTTCTATAGGTAGAAAAACCTCAAGAATTAATAAAAATCTCTTGAATTAATACACTATAATAGCAACATTGCAAGATACGAGGTAATGTTTCAAGAGTATTTTGCTTTACTATAAGCCAACAACGAAGAATTAGTATTGGAAGTTTTCAAAATATACATCAGTTAAAACAGCATCCTCAGAAATGCAATAGTGAAGTATAAATCTAATAACATATATATGATGTCTAAAAGTAAAGAGATATTCCATGACCATGGAATGAAAGATCCAACTGATTTGAAATATTACATCCATACAAAAATCTGAACACAAATGTTTATAATAGCTGTTTATAATTAGCAAAAAATAAAAACAACCTTCAAGAGATGAATGAATAAACAAACTGCAGTATACTCATACAATAGAGTATTATTTAGGGATTATCTTAGTTTATTTGGATGCCATAACAAAATACCTTGAACAGGGTAATTTACAAATAGCAGAAATTTATTCTTCACAGCTCTGGAGGCTGGGAAATCTAAGACCAAGGCACTAGCTGATCCAGTGTCTGGTAAAATCTCACTGTCTGCTCCATAGAAAGCACTTTGCTGCCATGTCCTCACATGGCAGAAGGGACAAGGCATCTCTCTTCAACCTCTTTTATATGGGCACTTATCCCATTTATGAGGGTCACCTCCTTAAGACCCCACCTTTAATATTATTGCATTGGGTGTTAGGTTTTATTTGAATTTGGGGAGGACATCAACATTCAGACTAATAGCAGTTGTAGAAACAAAAGAGCTATCAAGCTACAAAAAGATATGGATAATTTTTACATGCATATTGCTGAGTGAAAGAACCAAGTCTGAAAGCCTACGTAGTATACGATTACAATTACATGACATTCTGGATAAAGTAAATAGTTCAGTGGAAGATATGGGTTCCAGGGAAAGGTTGGATAGGTGAATCATGAGGCTTTTCTGGAAGCAGTGAACCTCTTCTTTATGCTATCTGATGGTTCGTACATGGCATTATAAACATGTCAAAACTCATAGAACTTTCTTTTTAATTAATTAATTAATTTATTTATTTATTTATTTTGAGACGGAGTCTCGTGCTGTTGCCCAGGCTGGAGTTCAGTGGCGCGATCTCGGCTCACTGCAAGCTCCGCCTCCCAGGTTCCTGCCATTCTCCTGCCTCAGCCTCCCAAGTAGCTGGGACGACAGGCGCCCGCCACCACGCCAGGCTAATTTTTTGTATTTTTAGTAGAGACGGGGTTTCATCATGTTAGCCAGGATAATCTCGATCTCCTGACCTTGTGATCTGCCTGCCTCAGCCTCCCAATGTGCTGGGATTACAGGCGTGAGCCACCGTGCCCGGCCAGAACTCTCTAGCGTAGAGAGTTAACCTTAATGTTTGCAAATGTTATAAAAATAATTTAGGAGGCTGAGAATCCCAGGAAGTAATGTAGATTGTCACAAGACAATCTAACTGTATTACAAGTGTTGGAAACAATCTCACAGAACTGAATGGAGTAAAAGGTTAGTGCTAACCCAAATAATTTTAGAAGTGAGTGGAGTCTGTAAGACTAAAGGCAAAAGGAACTGCACTTAAGCCCTATACCTTAGGTGATAAAGTTCAGGGGTACTGGTTAGCAATTCCAATACTGCTATACCTGTATATACTGAAACTGAACAATTAAGTAAATGTGTGGTGGATGGTGGGAGTCATGTCCTTTATTGTTATATGGGAATGTACTAGAAGTATAGGGAGGAGGCTAAGATGATCCATGTGGAAATGGATTAGAGTTACACACCAGTATGACTTTAGGTTTAGCTTAATATAGATACTGAAGGTTACATATAGATATATTTGTAGATATATGTTTATACACAGGTTGGTATACATGCATATGTTATCCTTTCTGTCAGCTGAGAGGGTCCACAAGTAATGATAACCCATAGCAACTAGCACACAACTCACACAGAATTTGCTTTCTAATACCATACTCCAAAAAGAAAAAACAAAAAAACACAAGACTTCTTGGATAAATCACTGATTCTAAGACTAAAGACAGAGTTTAATGGCCAAAGCTAAAAGAGGCTAAGAAACAAAATATTTTAGGTAGTATTATACTATAACCCAAACTAAAAATAAATATCCATACATTTATACTGATATAAATGAATGATTAAATAAATAAATATAAATAAGAACAAGTAAATCTCTGTGCAGAAGAATTTTCAAAAATTTATGTAGACACTCCACCCACAAACAGGGAGAGTGTAACTATATTATAACTGAGATACCTGTGTATCTCTGGTGTATTTATATACCCAGAGACACACAGTCCTTGGCTCAGTGCCTGGATCATAACAATTACCAAAAAAAAAAAAGGAATACTTGTGATGATAAGTGACATATTTGAAATATAATCCTTAATATTAATTATTTAATAATAATAGATATAGAGGCACTTGTAGAACCACTTGGAAATCTGTTTGATTGTATCTACCAAAGCGAAATATTTGTATAATCTGTACCTCAGCAATCTTATTCCCAGGTATATATATTCCCAGGTAAATCTAAATATAGATGTAAAACCTTCCGAATGTGCATATTTTATCAAATGGCATGTATTAGAATGTTTATAATAATATTATTTATAATAGGCCAAAACTAATGCCCATCAACAATAGAATGTATGAATAAATTGTGGTATATTCACAATCTATGGAATAACATAAAACGATGAGACTGACAATCTACAACTACATGGGTCAATACAAACAAATTTCGCTAACATAAGTTAAAGAGGCCAAATGTAGGGGGAAATATACTATATAATTCCAATGATATAAAATGCAAAAACAGGCAGGAATGCATGTTGTTAGAACTCAGTATTCTAGTTATTATTGAAGGCTGATGGGATTGGTAGTGACTAGAAGTAGCCATAGGGGAGTTCTGGGTCTCTTGGTCTGGATGCCGATCACATAGATGTGTTCAATTTGTAAAACCCTATCAATATGCAAATTTAATAGCATTTTTATATATGGGTTTTTTTTTAAAGATAAAAACATAGAGAGGCACTATGTGGTAATATAAAGAACATTGCATGTATGGAAGATATCAGTAAGTAGCTGCAAGAGCCTAAGCAACTTCAATTCTGAAACTGAGTTTCTATATTTACAGTATGTCACAGGGTTATTGTAAGGATTAAATAAAACCATAGTATGAAAAATAAATCAGTATTAACCATGACTGTCTACGTAATGGCTTTCAGACTGCTGAACTGTATCACTGATGTGGGGAAATGAGTGGTATATTATTCATTGTCAACTACATTCCAATTTTTTTTATCCAAAGAATGATTATGTCAAGCTCAGTCATCCATGCGGTCCTGTACTTATGAACTCATGCCACATGGTATGACTGCCAAGTGAATGTAAGGTGAAATAAGATAAAAATTGCTTCCTTATAGTGTCAAAGGATTCTGATGCTATTTGGGGCACTGTGTCATGGTGAGAGGATTATTATGACTTTCAAGATGACTGTGTTAAGATTGCACCTGGAGAACTTAAAAAAAAAAATTGGCAGCTCAGAAGCCTCCAGCAGTACATCAAGTGGTAGGAGGCTTAGGATGCAGTACAAAGAAAGATAACCTGTGAAGTTCCATATCTGTAAGAAATAAAGAAAATGATGGGTTAAAAATGCATATAGTTATGCTTTGTCAATGAGAATGAGTGTAATAGCCAATAAATATCAGAAAAGTGTAAATTCTAAAATAAGAGAATAAATAATTACAATCAATTGAATAAGATATACCTGAGTAGCAGAATGCATCTTTGAAAAGATCAATGTAGGTTAAATACCAGAAAGAAAAGCCTGAGACTAACAACTGTTCAACTATGGAATATTCATTTAAGGAAGACAGTGTGAGTTCTATTTCTCAAGACAATGCAAACAAAAGTAGGCTAAGCAGCTGGGGTTAGTTACAGGTAGTAATACTTTGTAAATGAGATGTGGGTTTGGTTTATCAACTAAAATTCTGGAATTTGTCTTATTTAAACATATACTAAAAGATTCTTAATTTCAGATAATTTAAGGGTTGGTTTTGGTTTGTGTGTTTGGTTTTAGCCTGTCTTGTTAACAAATGTTGGTATCTGAGTAGGTGGATAAGAAAGATAAAATATCTGTTTTATGGACGATGTTAATGTATTCCTGTAGTGTTATTAAAACTAATGCTACTTTAAAGTGTTTTTTTTTTAAAAAAAAATCAGGGTTTTTTCCCCAACTTTTAAAACAGTACAGGACACCTCATATATAGACAATAAATATTTTTGGATAAATGATAAAAAGATTGAACTTAGAGAAAAACACACTTCTAAATTAGGCTCATTATTCAATATAAAGTGAACAAATTATTATGCCATGCCAAATCCAACTTTCAGCATAATATTGAATCCTAGCTTTTGTTAAGGTATTTAAATGCTATGGAATAAGTTCAATTTTTATATATTTTGAAATCAGTTATTTTCGTTTTTTGTTCCTTAAAACTCTTTGAAGCTTTTTAAAAAATATTAGTACAGTATTAGGCTGAGGCAGGAGAATGGCGTGAACCCGGGAGGCAGAGCTTGCAGTGAGCCGAGATTGCGCCACTGAACTCCAGCCTGGGTGACAGAGCGAGACTCCGTCTCAAAAAAAAAAAAAAAATACTAGTACAGTATTAAATATTCTATGTGGAAATTAAATTACAATAATAATTTCAAATTCTACCAACCTCTACCTACTTAATATTTTGTAAATGTAATTGACAATAAAGAATAGTAAAAAAAACGATATTAGTTAAAATAGACAGGTTGCCATTTTGTTGGAATACCACTTTCCACACAGAGGAACTCTGTTTTGCCAGGTTCTTCTTCAATCTCCCTCTGTAAGTGAATGTTATACATGTAATGCAAAGCATGATGGTAAGGATGAAGCAGATTTCATCAAAAACATGTTAAACCCTAGGGGATAATTACATTCTCATGAAAGCAGCATTTGTTTACTCTTTTGCTGTCTTCTGGATTATAAATTATCTATTATATATTATTGGTATAAACATTCTCCCTAAAATTTATATGTTAAGAAGCAACACATTGTTTTTTAATTCAAATACTTCAACCTAAATCATTATTTCCAGGATTTACAAGCAAAGTCATTATAGTGGGAGGCAGAGGGAGACATTTTTTTTCTTCCCAAAATTGTTATGGCTAAGACTCCACAAACACAAACACAGGCAACAAAAATAAAAAGAGGCAAATGGAACTATATTAAACTAAAAGATCTCTGCATAGCAAAAAAATAAAAATAAAAAGAAAGAAGAAAGAAAATCAATAGAGGGAAGAGACAACCTGTAGAATGGGAGGAGATATTTGGAAATTATTCAATCCAACAAGGGACTAATATCCAGAATATACAAATAATTCAAACAACTCAACCACAACAACAAAACTCTCAGTAATCCAATCTAAAACTGGGCAAAAGAATTTCAAAGAAAAAATATAAATGGCCAACAATTATATGAAAAATATACTCAGTATTACTAGTCAACAGGAGATGACAATCAAAGCCAAACTGAGACATCATTCCACCCCAGCTAGAATGGCTATTAGCAAAAGGGAGAAAATATAAGAAATGCTGGTGGGCATGTAGAGAAAAGGGAACTCTTATACACTGTTGGTGGGACTGTAAATTATTACGGCCACTATGGACAATAGTATGGAGGTTTCTTGAAAAACTGAACATAGAACTGCTATATGATCCAGCAATCCTAGTACTGTATATTTATCCATAGGAAAGGAAATCAGTGTATTAAAGGGATGCCTGCATCCTCATGCCTATTGCACCACTATTCACAATAGCTGATATGTGGAAGCAACGTAAATGTTCATCAACAGACAACTGGATAAGGAAATTGTGGCAGCTATATACAAGTGAATACTGTTAGCCACAAAAAGAATAAAATCATGTCACTCACAGCAACATGGATGAAACTGGAGGATGTTAAGTGAAATAAGTCAGGCACAGAAAGACAAATATTACAAGATTTTACTCATACTTGGGAGCTAAAAACAATTTTGAGCACAAGAAAGTAGACAGTAGAATTGTGGGTACTGGTCACTGGGAAAGATGTGGAGATAGGAGAATGGGGAGAGAATGGTTAGTCAATACAAAATTACAGCTAGAGATGAGGAACAACTTCTGGTGTTCTGCAACACTCTAGGGTGAATATAGTTAACTATAATTTATCATATATTTTCCAAAAGCTGGAAGAGAGGATTCCAGACAGTCACAATACAAAGAAATTATAAATGTATGAGGTGATGGATATACTAATTTCTCTGATTTGATCACTGCACATTGTATACACATATTGAAATATCACTATGTATCCCATAAATTTGTACAATTATTATGTGTCAACTAATAATAAAAGAATTGTGTAAGAGTTTAGAAGAGCATTCGCAATGCAAAAAGTTGGAAAATGAGGTTTTTCTTGGCTCATCCTGTTCTCCTTTGAGAAGGTCATAGTCCTAATAAGCCCTCCTCAACCAAGAGTTCCTTAAAAGTTAAGGCCTAAGGCCTAAGGAATTCATTGTATATAATGAGTTAACTTTTCTCCTATGTTTCTAAATGGTGTTTTCTATAAACCATCCCTGGGAGAACTGACAAAATACTCATTTCCTATAGGGCTTAATTCTGATGCCAAACAATGGTAGAGAAAGGGTCCTCTAAATCCATGTGGCTTATTTTAAGCCTATTCCCTGACTGCTCACAGCATCAATTCATCTCTCAGCCATTGAAACCTTTTGATACTTCCAAGGACCTGTACCAGCAATCATACATAACAGTTCCATCAGGTGGAACTGAGGGTTTTGTTGTTGTTGAGTTGTTTGAATTCTTTGTATATTCTGGATATTAGTCCCTTGTTGGATTGAATAATTTCCACCTCCCTGGGCCCTGCCTAGTTTGTTCAGAGTTTTAATTATGAATGAATATTGAACTTTGTCAAAGGTTTTTTCTGCAAAGATAAAGATGATTGTGGGGTTTCTTTTTCCCCTTTCATTTTGTTAATGTGGTGTGTAAAACAAATTAAAATGGAAACCAGACCTTGAAAAATCGCTGATAAGACAAAGCCAGTTAAGCATTGAAATTAACCTTAACCTTGTTTAAATTGCAAACAAAAGTAGAAAACTTGGACCACTATATTAGTCAGGGTTCCCCGGAAGGACAGAACTAATAGGGTAGATGTATCTATGAAGGAGAGTTTATTAAGGAATATTGACTCACTGGATCACAAAGTGAAGTCCCTCAAAAGGCCATCTGCAAGCTGAGGAGCAAGGAAGCCAGTCCAAATCCCAAAATCTCAAAAACAGGGAAGCGGACGATGCAGTCTTCAGTCTGTGGCTGAAGGCCTGAGAGCCCCTGGAAAACCACTGATGTAAGTCCAAGAGTCCAAAAGCTGAAGAATTGGAGTTCAAAGTTCGAGGGCAGGAAGCATATAGCACGGGAGAAAGATGGAGGCCAGAAGACTCAGCAAGTCTCCTCTTCATGCCTTCTTCTGCCTGGTTTATTCTAGGTATGCTGGCAGCTGATTAGATGGTGCCCACCCACACTGAGGGTGGGTCTGCCTCTCCCAGTCCACTAAATCAAATGTTAATCTCCTTTGGCAACACCCTCACAGATACATCTAGGAACAATACTTTGCATCCTTCAGTCCAATAAAGTTGACTGTATCAACCATAACAACCACTTTTCATAAATGTTTGTATTAGAGAAAAAGAAAACTTTTCCAGCTCAGCCAATCCGAAGCAGCCAACTAAATTTACAGTTATATAACTAGGCAATTTCTAGTGGGAAAGACAAAATAGGGAAACTGCATAACTGTAACCAATCAAACATTATCTTTGTTTTACTTCGGCATTCATCCCATAAAAGCCTGACTTCCTTTAGTTTTGTGTTTTCTGATTCAGAAATCATTGTTCGCTCAAATAAACTCTTTAAAATGTTTATTGTGCCTCAATTTTTCTTTTAACAAATGTTTTCACATCGATTGATTTGTGTATATTGAACCATTCTTGCATCCCAGAGATAAATCCAACTGGTCATGGTTTATAAATCTTCAAATGCGCTGTAAAGTTTGGTTTGCTAGTATTTGATTTAGCATTTTTGCATCTATGTTCATCAAGGATATTGGCTTGCAGTTTTTTTGTGGTATATTTATCTGGTTTTGACATCAGGGTAATAGTATCAAAACTAAGGAAATTCATTTTGAAGTGTTCCCTTCTCTTCTACCTTTTGGAAGAGTTTAGGAAGTATTGGTATAAATTATTTGACTGTTAGGTAGAATTCACCTGTAGAGCTATCTCCTAGGCTTTTCTTTGTTGGCAGGTTTTGGATTACTGATTCAATCTCCTTTTTTCTTGTTGTACAATTCAGGCTATTTATCCTTCATTCCCCTTTTGTAGGTAATATGTTTATAAGTATTTATCTACTCCTTCTTGCTTTCCAATTTGTTGGCATATAATTGAGTATAATAGTCCCTTGCGGTCCTTTTTAGTTCTGAGACAGCCATTGTAATACCAACTCTCATTTCTGATTTTATTTTTAGTTTTCCCTCCCTTTTCCTTTGTCAAGATAACTAGTCTAGTTGATTTTGTTTATTTGTTTCCAAAACTAACTCTTAGTTTTATTTATGTTTTCTAATGTTTTTCTAGTCTCTATGATTTATTACTGCTAAAGAATAAAGTCGGTATTATTTCCTCTCTTCTGCTACTCTTTGATTAGTTTGTTCTTTTTTTCTAGTTTTTTGAGGGGTAAAGTTAGGTTATTTGAGCTCTTTCTCCTTTTTTAATGTGGATATTTATTGCTCTAAGCTTCCATTTTAGTAGTACTTTTACTGCGTCTCATAGGTTTTGGTATGGAGTGTTTTCATTTTTGTTGGTCTCAAGGTATTTTTTAAGTTCTCTTTTGATTTTCCATTTGACCCAGTGGTTCTTCAAGATTGTAAGAGCCTGGGAGTCCATGTACTGCGATTTTCTCACCTTCTACCACACTGATTCCACTGAACTGCCACCAAAAACATCAATGAGTGCCTGGCCAAAGATGGGCCATGAGAAACACTTTTGAAAGTGACAGGAGGGGCAAGTCCCAGGTGTCTTTCTCTGCTGTCTTGTTGCTTTCCCACAAAGATAAGCCCTGTAAAACTGCGTTGCAGACAGCATAGATGCTGGCAGTTGGGCCAATCAATGCTCAAGATGGCAACCTCTATCTTCCCTTCTCTTTGTCATCAGACACATCGCAAGCAGTAAGGGCAGATAAGATGGCACCAGCTAAGGGAGTTCATTTGGTATTAATAAGATTAAGGTGATGTGGCCAATCTTTCCCCTGTGCAAAGAAGCAATCTGTAATGTATGTGGTTACAACACCTATTCGCCATTTGAAGTGGTGAGTTCTATAGATGTTCACAGGGCCCACAGAGATGAGTCCACCCCGGACACCCGCCAACCTTCATTCTGACTGTCTAATGTTGGACAGTGGAGTGTTGAAGTTCCCCATTATTATTGTATGGGAGTTCCAAGTCTCTTTGTAAGTCTCCTACTCCAAAATTGACCATATAATTGGAAGTAAAGCACTCCTCAGCAAATGTACAAGAACAGAAATTATAACAAACTGGTTCTCAGACTTATGCAACTCAAACTAGAACTCCAGGACTAAGAAACTCAATCAAAACCACTCAACTACATGGAACTGGAACAACCTGCTCCTGAATGACTACTGGGTACATAATCTAAAATGAAGGCAGAAATAAAGATGTTCTTTTGAAACCAATGAGAACAAAGATACAACATACCAGAATCTCTGGGGCACACACTAAAGCAAGTGTGTGCAGAGGGAAATTTATAGCACTAAATGCCCAGAAAGACCAAAAACTGACACTCAAACACTCCAACAAAAGAACTGAAGACTACATCTGGTGCTTCATGCAGAAGGCAAGAAATAACTAAGATCAGAGCAGAACTGAAGGGAGATAGAGACATTGCAAAACCTCCAAAAACCACCAACCTGTTGGCTTTTGAAAAGATCAACAAAATTGACAGGACCACTAGCAAGACTAATAAAGAAGAAAAGAGAGAAGAATCAAATCGACGAATTAAAAAAATGAGATAAAGGGATATCACCCACCCACCCTGCACAGAAATACAAACTACCATCAGAGAATACTATAAACACTCTATGCAAATAAACTGGAAAACCTAGAAGAAATGGATAATTTCCTGACACTCCTACACTCTTCCAAGACTAAACCAGTGGTTAGTTGAATCCCTGAATAGACCAATAGTAGGCTCTGAAATTGAGGCAATAATTAATAGCCTACCAACCAAAAAAAGTCCAGGACCAGATGGATTCACAGCTGAATTTCTACCAGAGGTATAGAGAGGAGTTGGTACCATTCCTTCTGAAACTATTCCAATCAATAGAAAAAGAGCTTAATCCTCCCTAACTCATTTTATGAGGCCAACATCATCCTGATACCAAAGCCTGGCAGAGACACAACAAAAAGAGAATTTTAGACCAATATCCCTGATGAACACGATGCAAAAATCCTCAATAAAATACTGGCAAACCGGATTCAACAACACACGTTTATCCACCATGATCAAGTGGGCCTATCCCTGGATGCATGGTCTAACATTCCTAAATCAATAAACATAATCCAGCATATAAACAGAACCAAAGACAAGAACCACATGATTATCTCTAATAGATGCAGAAAAAGGCTTTGACAAAATTCAACAGCCCCTTCATGCTAAAAACACTCAATAAATTCGGCATTGATAAACGCACTTCAAAATAATAAGAGCTATTTATGACAAACCCACAGCCAATATCATAATTGAATGGGCAAAACTGAAAAATTCCCTTTGAAAACTGGCACAAGACAGGGATGCCCTCTCACCACTCCACCGTTACAGTACAAAGTCACAAAGCAACAGCGAAGAAACCAGGGGTATTCAGTTAGGGAAAAGAAGAAATCAAATTGTCCCCGCCAGTACGCGATTGTATATTTAGAAAACCCCATTGTCTCAGCCCAAAATCTCCTGTTGATAAGCTAAATCTCAGCAAAGTCTCAGGATACAAAATTAATGTGCAAAAATCACAAGATTCCTACACACCACAACAGATGGTTTCAAACGAAACAAACTTCCTGACCAAACAATCAGCTCTTAGAATAAAATACCTAGGAATCCAACTTACAAGGGATGTGAGGACCTCTTCTTCAAGGAGAACTACAAACCACTGCTCAGTGAAATAAAAAGAGGACACAAACAAATGGAAGAACATACCATGCTCATGGATAGGAAGAATCAATATCGCGGAAAATGGCCATACTGCCCAAGGTAATTTATAGATTCAATGCCATCCCATCAAGCTACCAATGAGTTTCTTCACAGAATTGGAAAACCCGCCAAAGCCCATAAACCGCGATTCCGCGACTGCGACAATCCTAAGTCAAAAGAACGCTGGAGGCATCACACTACCTGACTTCAAACTATACTACAAGGCTACAGTAACCAAAACAGCATGGTACTGGTACCAAAACAGAGATATAGGACTAATGGAACAGAGTCCCTTGTGAAATAATACCACACATCTATTAAAAGCCATCTGATCTTTTGACAAACCTGAGAAAACAAGAAATGGGGAAAGGATTCCCTATTTAATAAATGGTGCTGGGAAAATTGGCTAAATACAAGTAGAAAGCTGAAACTGACCTTTCCTTACTCCTTATACTTAAAATTAATTCAAGATGGATTAGAGACTTTAAATGTTAGACCCAACACTATAAAACTTAGAGGGAAAACCTAGGTAGTACCCATTCAGACATAGGTATGGGCAAAAAGACTGCTGCCCTAAACACCAAAGCAACCTACAAAAGCTAAAATTGTGAATAAATGGACTAATTCTAAACTAAAGAGCCACAGCAAAGAAACCAATGATGAACAGGCAAACCCAAGCAGAATGGACAGTACCTCTGCACCTACCTATCTGATTAAAAAGGGCTAATATCCAGGAACCTACAAAGAACTCAAACAAATTCTTAATAAGAAAACACAACTTTCACCAAAGGCAAAAGTGACATGAATGGACATTTCAAAATATATCTTACAGCCAACAGACATGGAAAAATTACCATCACCGGCCATCAGAGGAAATGCAACCAAAACCGCACCAGATACCATCTCACACCAGCGGAACAGCGGACATTAAAAAAGTCAGGAACAACAGGTGCTGGAGGAGGATGTGGAGGAAATAGGAACACTTTTACACTGTTGGTGGGGACTGCAACCCAGTCTAACCGGCCATGGAAACAGGCATCTCTGCTGATCCAGGAACCAGATGTACCCATATGACCAGCCAATCCTACTACTGGGGATGAGCCCCAAAGTATGATTATAAATTATGCTATAAAGACACATGCACATCGCATGTTTATTGCACTATTCACAATAGCAAGACTTGAATCAACCTAAAACGTCCCATCATGACGATTGACAAGAAATGCACAGCCATATACACCATGAATACTATGCAGCCATAAAAGGATGAGTTTATGGCCCTTGTAGGGACATGGATGCCAGCCAAGTTCATCACCTGCGTTCATCAACAGGAAACCAAACACCGCATGTTCTCACTCATAGTGGGAACCAAACAACGATCACGGATCCAGGAAGGGGAACATCACACACCGGGCCTATCAGTGGCAGGATTGCATTGAGTTATACTCATGCAAACATTGTTAAGGGTGCACTCAATACATGTACCAAACCGCATGTTA
This sequence comes from Papio anubis, assembly GCF_008728515.1. Taxonomy (NCBI): domain Eukaryota; kingdom Metazoa; phylum Chordata; class Mammalia; order Primates; family Cercopithecidae; genus Papio; species Papio anubis. Next base: position 89,906,629 of record NC_044979.1, on the reverse strand, counting down.
TGCATTATGTACCCATAACTAAAGCTTTTTACACACATAAATAAATTAAAAAAGAAGCACCTAGAGTCTCTATGTAAACTGCATCACCTCCTCAAGTCTGACTCTAAAATCTGGCACATTCACCTCCGGCTAGTGTTTTCCTTTGTAAGTCCCCTCTCTCTCACTAGAGAGACAGCTGTTTTCTTTCTCTTTCTTTTTCTTTCTTTTGCCTATGAAACCTCCACTCCTAAACTCCTCGTGTGTCTATGTCCTAAATTTCCCAGGTGAGAGATGCCAAAACCCGGGTATTTGTCCCAGATAATGTAGATGCTTCAGTTGGTTAAGACTTTTTTGGAACTAACATGTGACCTATCCTGGATAATATCCCATGTGCACTTGAGAAAAATGTGCATTCTTTGTTATTGGGTGGAAAGTTCTGTATATGTCTGCTAGCTTCATTTGGTGTATAGTGTTGTTCAGGCCTGCTATTTTCTTGCTGATTTTGTGTCTGGATTATCTGTTAATCATAGAAAGCGAGTTACTAAAGCCCCCTATCATTATTGTATTGTTATCTATTTCCTTCTTCAGTTCTGTCGATGTTTGCTTTAGATGTTTAGGTGTTTTTATATTAGGTGAAAATATAATTACAATCTTCTGCCTTCCTATTGAATTGGCTTTTGTATCATTATAGAGTAAAATACTTTGCTTCTTGTGACCAAAAAGAAAAAAAAAAAGAAGAAGCTTTCCTCAGGTTTTGGCTTCACAACCTCCTAGATTTTGCAGCCTGATACCTAGATCCCAAATCTTCCACAAAGGCGCTTTTATCTTTGGATGGCTACCAGATCATACTTTAAAAGTACACATGTGAGATGGGGACCTCTTATTCCACCATCTTGTTGACATCACTCTTCCTACAAATGTAATTTTTAAATTTCTTATGATCATGTGAATGCTCTTCAAATTCAAGCTGATTTTTTGGTATCACATGTTTCCCAATAATGATCTCTAGTTGAAAAACTGCTTGCAACTGGCTTGCATAACACTAAAAAGGCACAAAGGTCACATAAAGAATGTTCCAGTAAATGGGAAGACAGAGGTTCAGCACTACCCCTAAGACACACCCTCCAGATAATTTTACCTGGCCACCTCCCGCTTTTGTACATTTGACTCTATCACCTATGGTGCTTCAGTGATTCTTAGGCCCCTCAGCATTCTTCCATGGGCCACTTTTCTCCGTGAAGTATGTTTGTAGCTGGTTACTTAAGAAGATTCCCAAAAGCAAAGCACTTTCTTGGCAATGCTCAGTACCACAGAGGATAGCAGTAAGTAGTGGGTAATACTGAATACTCTGCTCCTGTGGTGACTGTAGATTGCAACCCACAGTGGGAAGTATCCAACAGTAGGTATGGGAAAGGTGATAAGGTGATGAAGGAGGGTACACTCCACCCCACAAACCACTCTAAAGACTGAGAAGATAAATATTTGCTGGCACACGTGTAACACATTTACCATGCTGCAAAGCAATTAATTACACATTAGTACAAACCTTTGCCTCAGGCTATTACAAGAGCCACTTTTCCTAATTATCTCCTGTTCAGTTCTTTAACATGGTTTCAGTTTTTTCAATCCAACACTATATAATAAGATTGCACTTGAATACTATATATCTTGTAAAAAATTCAGATTCTCCATTGTATATTGTCAAAATGCACTTCTCACCACTTCCAATACTATATTTGTAGTCCAAGACGTGCTTTATAATTGTAGTAGACTCCTATTGCATCTAAACTCACTCCATCTCGCTACAGTTATATCTAGAGCCAGCAGATTAGCAGAGTGATCTAATTAAAAATGTAAATCAGATAGTACTACTACTCTTCTCAAAAACCTCTAATCTACCTACTCAGAATTAACTAAAACATTATCATGGTCAAATGGCCTTAAATAATCTAATCTCTGGCTATTTATTCAATCTCATTTTCAACTACTTTCCCCCAAACTCATAAAGTTTTACCCATTATAGAAATACTCAATACTCCTTTCTGTCCTTTGCCTGCCATCTTTTTTCCTCAGTTCTTCCTATGGTTCACACACTCACTTCATTGAATTATCTCTGATCATGTGTCAACTATTTGATGTTCTATGTAAAATAATCACCCGTCACTTCTTTATTCTCATACTTTGACTTAATTTACTTTGCTATCTGAAATTATATCATAAATTATTTCTTTACTTGTTTCATGAACCACCCACAGAATGAAAACTGCCTCGGAAAGATATTCTATCTTACGTGTTATCCTCCATTGCTAGAATAGTATCTGCTATATAGTAAGCACTCCATAAATACTACATGTTGCTTATATTCAATTTCATGAATAGGCCTTATCCAGCACTTCTCAGAATATGTTTTTAGGGTCTGAGCCCACTATATCACCCCATTAAGATCTGATGTGTAGGTGTGCCTTTACTAACTAGAATAACTGAAAAGATAAAATATTTTAATCAAACTTATTTTTGCATTATATAGTAGCTATCTCCTAACCTAGGCTTCTCCAAATAAAGTCTGATCTGCTTATTTAAGTTTTCTACCGTTATAGACAATAAACCATCAAGTCCATCAATAAAACTACAGCTTTTAATCACCATTGACTATGTACAAAGCTCTTGACTAAAAAGCATTCCTAAGTTATCAAGGAAATGCAAAAGTTTTATTTTTTGGGATTTTGCTGATTGACTATTTAGAAAGTTAAATAAAATAATTACTTTTATCATGTATCAATTACCTGAAAAAAAGTCAAGAGTACTTCTGGGTTTTTAATTTACTCCCAGTAGTTGGTACATGTGCTAAGAGAATACAGTATTGGCTGAGGATAAAAAGCTTTCATTGAAATCTGCAGAAACTTCATGAGTATTTAACCCTATGGCATATGATCTAATACAGTTACAGCCTATCGGTGGAGGAATGAGCTTTAAACATTATTGGATTTTTCCATATTCTTTATCCTTCCTTAATGGCAAAAGAATACATATTTTTTAAAGCTTAAAGATTTCTAATAAAGAAAATTAAAAAAAAAAAACTTTTCATTTATTTCCCTGGTTTCTTAAACTAGGGAAATTAAACACAATATAACCTTAATTTCCATTCGGCTCTGAGTTTTATTTCATGTCTTCTGCTAGCTTTGGGGTTGGTTTGTTCTTGTTTCTCTAGTTCCTTTACTTGCAACATTAGGTTTTTAATTTGAGATCTTTTGCACTTTTTGATGTGGGCATTTAGCACTGAAAATTTTCCTATTTACACTGCTTTAGCTGTGTCCCAAAGATTCTAGTATGTTATATCCTGTTCTCATTAGTTTCAAACAATTTCTTAATTTCTGTCTCAGTTTCAGTGCTTACTCAAAAATCATTTAGAAGCAGGTTGTTTAATTTTGATGGAATTATATAGTTTCGAGTAATTTTCTTAGTATTGATTTCTATTTCTACTGGACTGTGATCTGCGAGTGTGGTTGGTATGATTTTAGTGTTGTTTAATTTGCTGAGGGTGGTTTTATATTTTATGTGGTAGATCTTAGAGTATGTGTCATGTGCAGTTAAGAGGAATATGTATTCAAAATTTTGGGTAGAGTGTTCTGTAGATGTCTATTAGGTCCATTTAATCACGTGTCAAGTTCAGGTCCTGAATATCTTTGTCAGTTTTCTGTCTCAGTGAAATCTGTAATATAGTCAGTAGGATGTTGAGTTCTCCCACTACAATTTTATGGTTATCTAAGTCTCTTCATAGGTTTCTAAGAACTTGCTTTATGAATCTGGGTTCTCCTATATTGGGTATATAATATTTAGGATAGTTAGGTTTTCTTGTTGCATTGAACCATTTGCCATTATGTAATGCATTTCTTTTGTCTTTTTTGACCATTGCTGGTTTAAAGTCTATTTTGTCTAAAATTAGAAGAGCAACCCCTGAATTTTCTGTTTTTTTATTTACATGGTAGATTTTTCTCTATCCTTTCACTTTGAGCTTATGGTGTAATTGCATGTCAGATGAGTCTCTTGAAGACAGCAAACAGTTGGGTCTTTCTTCTTTTTTCAACTTGCCACTCTGTGCCTTTTCATTGGGGCATTTAGCTTATTTACATTTAAGGTTAATATTGATGTATGCAGATTTAACCTTGTCATCATGTTATTAGCTGGTTATTATGCAGACTTGTTTGTGTGATTGCTGTATAGTGTCAATGGTCTATGTACTTGTGTGTTTTTGTTTTTTTGTAGTGGCCAGTAACAATCTTTCCTTTCCTGGTGGTAAAGGATTCCCTTAGAATTTGCTTTTCTGAAAAGAACCTTATTTCTCCTTCGATTATGAAGCTTAGTTTAGATATGAAATTCTTGGTTGGGATTTATTTCTTTAAGAATGCCCAATGTAAGCCTACAATCTCTTCTGTTTTGTATGGTTTCTGCTGAGAGATCTACTGTCAGCTTGATGAGGTTCCCTTTGTAGGTAACCTGTCCCTCTTCTCTAGCTGCCTTTAACATTTTTCTTTCACTTTAAACTCGGAGAATCTGATGGCTATGTGTCTTGGGGATGATTGTCTTGTATAGTATCTCACAGAGGTTCTCTGCATTTCCTGAATCTGAATGTTGGCCTCTCTGTTGAGGCTAGGGAAATTTTCATGTACAATATCCTGAAATATGTTTTCCAAGTGACTTGCTTTCTCTCTTTCTCTTTGAGGGATGCTAATTTGTTGTAGATTTGATCTCTGTACATAATGCCATGCTTTTCAGAGGTTTTGTTCATTCTTATTTAGTATTTTTTTTGTTCTCTGACTGAGTTATTTCAGAGAACTGGTCTTTGAGCTCTGAGATTCTTTCCTCAACTTGGTTAGTTCTCCTGTTAATACTTACAGTTGTATCTGAAATTCTTAAAATGAGTTTTCCAGCTTTTTCAGATCAGTTTGGCTCTTTCTTAAAATGGCCATTTCATTTTTCACCTCCTGTATTATTTTATTCCTTAGAATGTTTGGATTGGGTTTATACTCTCTCCTGAATCTTTAAGATTTCCCTTCCTATCCATATTCTTAATCCTATATCATTTCAGCCATTGTAACCTAGTTAGGAACCATTGCTGGGGAACTAGCGTAGTTGTTTGGAGGTAAGAAGGCACTCCAGCTTTTTGAGTTGCCAGGGCTCTTTTGCTGGTTCTTTCTCATCTGTGGTGGGATGATATTCCTTCAATCTTTGAACTGAAGAAAATTCAGAATCAAAAGATCAATGAAGCTATGAGTTTGTTTTTTGAAAGAACAAGTAAGATAGATAGACTGTGAGTTAGACTAATGAAAAAAGAGGGAAAATCCAAATAAACACAATTAGAAATAACAAAGGGATGTTACCACTAACCTTACTGAAATATTTTAAAAAATCAGAGACTACTATAAACATGTATATGTACACAAGCTATAAAACCTAGAAGAAATTGATAAATTCCTGGAAACATGCAACTTCCCAAGATTGAGTCATGAAGAATTTGAATCCCTGAGCAGACTAATACGAGTTTTCAAACTGAATCAGCAATAAAAAGCTTACCAACAGAAAAGGCACTGAACCAGATGGAATGACAGCTGAATTTTACCAAATGCATAAAGAACTGGAAACTACTGAAACTATAACAAAAAATTGAGGAGGAGGGACTCCTCCCCAACTCATTCTACGAGGCCTAAATCATTCTGATATCAAAATCTGGCAGAAACACAACAAAAAAAGAAAATTTCAGACCAATATCCTTGATGAACATCAATGCAAAAATCCTTAACAATATACTAGAAAACCAAATCCAGCAGCACACTAAAAAACAAGTTCACCTTGATCAAGTGGACTTTATCCCTTAGATGTAAGGTTGGGTAAACATATGTAAATCAAGAAGTGTGATTCACCAAATAGAAGTAAAAACAAAGAGCACAGGATCATCTCAATAGAAGAAGAAAAGGCTTTTAATAATTAGGTCCCTTCATGTTAAAAATTCATAACAAACGAGGCATTCAGGGAATCTACCACAAAATAATAAGAGCCATCTATGAAATACCCATGGTCAACATCATCCTGAGTGGGCAAAAGCTAGAAGCATTCCCCTTGAAAACCAGAACAAGACAAAGATTTCCTCTCTTACCACTCCCATTCAACATACTGGAAGTCTTAGCCAGAGCAATCAGACCAGAGGAAGAAATAAAGGACATTCAGCTAGGAAGAGAGGATATCAAACTATCTTTCTGCAGATAATATGATTCCACACCTAGAAATCTCCATAGTCTCTGCCCAAAAGTTCCTTGATCTGATAAACAACTTCAGCAAAGCCTCAGGATACAAAATCAATGCACAAAAATCAGTAGCATTCCTATACAACAAGAATGTCCAAGCTGAGAGTCCAATCAAGAATGCAATCCCATTAAAACAAGAACTACAAAATTCTGCTCAAAGAAATCAGAGATGACAAACAAAGAAAAACATTCCATATTCATAGAAATAATAAATATTGTTAAAATGGCCATATTACCCAAATCAATTTACAGATTTAATGCTATTTCTATTAAACTACCAATTACATTCTTTATAGAATTAGAAAAAAATTATTTCATATGGAACCAAAAATGAGCCCAAATAGCTAAGACAATCCTAAGCAAAAATAACAAAGCTAAAGGCATCATGTAACTCAACTTCAAACTGTAAGTTTTCAATAACCAAAACAGCATGATATTAAACAGGACATAAACTAATGGAACAGAATAGAGAGTCCAGAAATAATGCCACATGCCTACAACCATCTAATGTTTGACAAAGTTAACAAAATCAAGCAATGGGGAAAGAACTCCCTATTCAATAAATGATGCTGTGATAACTGGCTAGACATATGCAGATTGAAACTGGACCGCTTCTTACCTCATAAAATTAACACAAGATGGTTAGAAACTTAAATATAAACTTCAAACTATTAAAATCCTGGAGATACTATTCTGGACATAGAACCTAGCAAAAATTTCATGATGAAGACATCAAAAGCAATTTCAACAAAAACAAAAATTGACAAATGAGACCTAATTAACAAAAGAGCTTCTGCACACCTAAAGAAACTATAAACAGAGTAAACAGACAACCTGTAGAATGAGAGAAAATATTTGCAAAGCATGCATCTGACAAAGGTCTTATATCCAGAATCTATAAGGAACATATACAAATGAAGAAGCAAAAAAACAAACAATCACACTAAAAGTTGGGCCGAGTATATGAACAGATACTTTTCAAAAGAAGAGACATAAGCAGCCAACAAGTATATGACAAAAATACTCAACATACAAATCATTAGATAAATGCATATCAAAACTACAATAAGATACTATCTCACACCAGTCAGAATGGCTATTACTAAAAAGTCAAAATATAACTGATGCTGATAAGGTTGTGAAGAAAAGAATGTTTATACACTGCTGGTGGAAATGAAAATAGTTCAGCCATTGTGGAATTCAGTTTGGAGATTTTTCAAAGAACTTAAAACAGACATACTGTTTGATCCAGCAATCCCATTATTGGGTATATGCCCAAAGGAATATAAATTATTCTACCATAAATACACCAGCATGCATCTCTTTATCACAACACTATTAATAATCTTAAAAATATGGAACTACCTATGTGCCTATCAGTGATGGACCAGATAAAGCAAATGTGGTACATACACACCATGGCACACTACACAGCCATGAAAAACAGTGAGATCACATCCTTTACATCAACATAGATGGAGCTAGGAGCCATTATCCTAAGTGAACTAACACAGGAACACAAAACCAAATATTGTATGTTCTCACTTATAAATGGAAGACAAAAATTGAGTACACATGGAAACAAAGAAGGGAACAACAGACACCAGCACCTACTTGAGGGTGGATGGTGTGAGGAGGGAGAGAATCAAAAAACTACCTATTGGGCACTATGCTTATTACCTGGGTGATGAAATAATCTATACACCAAATTCTCATGACATGCAATTTGCCTGTATAACAAACCTGCACATGTACCCCTGAACCTATAATAAAAGTTAATAAATAAATAAATAAAAATAAAATAAAAAACTAGTAAAAATTTTTAAAATAAAAATAAAAAACTTTAATTTTCAAGCATTATCATTAACTTAAATTTTAATTACATTTTAATATAATGAAGTTCTCATGAGATATTGAGATTCATAGACATTTTCCCACCAACATTAAATGACTCCAGATTGCTGTGCTTTTTAGTTTCTGTTTCAGTTATATGACATATTTTAATTAAAAATTACAAGTTTTTTGTTCACAAGTTGAAAAGTACAGAATGTATAAAAGAGAGAAGGAAATTATAATCACCATCTAATGCAATAATGAGTGTGTAACTTCTTATAGTGTTCTTTATATTCATACTGTTAAAGAATATGAAGATTATTTTGTTTATATGCATAAATAAAATGTGTATGGCTTTAAAAATATTTTTGAATTGTTATAGCTAGATAATATGATTTTAACATGTAAATTTTAATGACTCAATTATTGTATTTTATAGTTTTACCATTCTTTATCTCACCATTAGACTTTAATTGGAAAATTAAGCTGATTTTTATTGTTTTTAATAACACTGTTACACACATTTGTATATTTAAACTCTGAATCATAAATGAAAAAGTATATTAGAGTAAAAATGAGAAAAAATACTGAGTCAAAGTGTATACACATTTTTAATACTCTTGATGAAGATTGCTAAATATATATTGTAAATATTATTCTCATTTACATTTCCAATAGTATTTATGGGAACAACCATTTTACTTTGTCACAACACTGATTATTCTTTTAAAATACATATTTTGGTCCAATAAAAATTGTGACATTACACTTTTTGTTTACTACAGAGTCTTATCATTTTCTAACATGTTCATTGGCCATTTTTAATATTTTCTTTGAGTATGAAAATTTCCTGTTCATTACATTTTTCATCAGGTTGTTTTCTTTTGGGTTTGAAATAGCTACTTGCAGGAGAAGAATAAGATTTTGTCATAAATGTTTCAAATTTTTCAGGTTATAATTTCCCTTTTCATTTTGTCTTTAAATGAATCAGTGAAAAAGACAAGGAGGGGAATCATGCTGATTTGAAGTGTTGTAGTTTATATAAGTAGTTTATAAAATTGAAGTGGATAAAGTATTTTAAAAATAACACATCTCTCACTTATTTTTCGTCAATTTCCTTTTTCCTTTTATTTTTCCATATATTTGTACAATAAATGTTTATTAAGTATTTGTTCAGTGAGTCCATAAGTTAGTGTCATCTTAAACTTCTAAACAACATGGGAAAGGAGCTTTCACATGATAGAGCAAGATATGTATCATCTAAATCTCTGCAATATGTGAGATGTATCCCTGGCCAGATATTTTAGTTGTAAGATAACCGATTGAACAGGAGGAGGATTGAAATCAAAATTCTGATAACTACAAATTCTCTGTGTACCAATGAAATGAATAAAATCTATTAAATCTTGTTCCTGCCCTAAGATAAGCATACAGTTTGAAGGAGATATGAAAAGATGAAAGGTCAGGAATATGACCTTCACTCAATGGTAAACCCTAGAGTGGCAGAAATCTAGAAATATGAAGACAGAAAGCAAGAGACATAAATAAGCAGTGCCTTGTTAAAAATACCAGAAACAATAAAAATGACATTTTTGGAAACCTTCAGAACAAGAAGAATGAATCCAGAATAGGCCCACTGCTTGGGGGCATATGACATAATTCTGGAAGGAAAAGCTAATGCAGGGGATGACAGAAAGAGCACTCAAAAAGATCTCAACAGGGAAGAATGAAGGACCAAAGCTAATAAGAGCAAATTAGATAGTGATGAATGAATCAACCTGCCCTTAGGTAAAAAGAAGGTTAACTGTACAAGTATAAGATTGGGAAAACAGGGCAGTCTACAGAAAAAATACTCTAGGGTTTTTATTGATTGAAAACTCAGTATGAATCACTGGTTCAGAGTGTGGCCAAAAACGACCACAATAGATAAATAGATATAGATAATCACAATCACTATAGAAAACATTTACAGAAATGTAGAATTACAAAGTTAATTATCCTCCATTACTTGGTCCTTATTAGACACACATCTTGTACTCTATACAGTTATTGGTGTTTTTACTTTAGAGACACAGGTGCAAGATTCACTAGTGTTAATAAGCTGAACTATTTGATGCTGTCTCTTGAAGGGATTTGGAAATTTCTCGTATAAATGTCAGACTCAATACAAGGCATAAAATGTTTAAATATTTGATCACTATCATAACGAAAACAGTTTTTAGTTATTCCGTGTTATAGCAGATGAAAGAACTGACGGCAATGGATAAAATTCACAAAAATATAGATGTTGATTTAATATTTAGCCTTTTTAAAATGTAATGTGTTTCTAGTCATTGGAACAGGTGAAGAGGTCAGAATCTGGTAGAAAGGATTTAAATACTGTATAGGATATAATCTAACAAGAAAGATTTTCTTTTTTTTTTTTTTTGAGATGGAGTCTCGCTCTGTCGCCCAGGCTGGAGTGCAGTGGCCGGATCTCAGCTCACTGCAAGCTACGCCTCCCGGGTTTACGCCATTCTCCTGCCTCAGCCTCCCGAGTAGCTGGGACTACAGGCGCCCGCCACCACGCCCAGCTAGTTTTTTTTTTTGTATTTTTTTTAGTAGAAACGGGGTTTCACCGTGTTAGCCAGGATGGTCTCGATCTCCTGACCTCGTGATCTGTGCGTTTCGGCCTCCCAAAGTTCTGGGATTACAGGCTTGAGCCACCGCGCCCGGCCAAAGATTTTCTTACTTTTCAACTCTACCAGTCTATGTTAACCTATCTTTCATTTTTGTTTATATATTCTAATAGCTTGGACTCAAGAATTTCTTATTCTTTGAAATAAATATGTAAATGTTGCTCAGTTAATAAATACATAATAAGCTGATTGTTAAATATCTTAACACTTATTTTTAAAGTGATCAAGGAAGCATCAGAAGGCATAAATAAGTCTGAAACCTGTCTTTTTCTGGTGGCAAGAATTTGGACAGAACACTTCATTTCACTGAATCTCAACAGTCAGGCATTTCATTCTCACTAAGGTAAAAAGGGCAGGTATTACTACAGCTGTTAAACAGATTAGGACAGTTGATTGATAGTGTTTGTTCATATCTTCTATTTCTTCGCTGATTTTTTCCTACTTGTTCTATCAATTGAGTGTTAAAATCTCCAAATATGACTATGAGATTTTCCATTTCTTTTTGTAATTCCATCCATTTTTGCCTCATATGCTTGAAATTCTGTTATGGTAAGTTTCCATATTTATGGTTGCTCATGTATTTGTATCAATTTATCTATTGTTCTACAGAAAATTACACAAAAGTAAGTGGCTTGGAATAACAACATTTACAGTTGTGCCGTCTCTGAAGATCAGGAATCTAGGTGTAGCTTAGGTAGGTCCTTTATTGCAATCAAAGTGTTGGCTAGGTCTGTAGTCATTTCAAGGCTTGACTGCTTAAGGATCTGCTTCAAGGATCACTCATATGACTAATAGCAGGATTCATTCTCTCATTGGTTGTTGGATTGAGGGCATTAATTTCTCACTGCCTGTGGGTCTGAGGCTGCCTCAACCTCTTGTTTTGTAGGTCTTTACAATGTAACAGCATGCTGTCTTAAAAACATACAAGCAGAGAAGGAAATAGATATAGATGGATATATAGAAAATAGATATATAGATAGATAAATGATAGATAAATAGATAGATATAGATATAGATTGATAGGTGATAGAATGCATATCTATATACCTTACAAACCCCACAAGAAAATGTCATGACTTTTGCTTTAAACAGTTTCATGGTTTATAAATAAATAAAGAGGAAAGACAAAAAGAAGAAATAATATATTGAATTAACCCAGATATTAACCATTTCTGGTGTTCTCTATTCCTTTCTTAAAATACATGTATTTTTTTTCTCATTTTCTTGTAGTTCAGGTCTGATATACATTAATTCTTAGTCTTATCTGTCTTAACATGTCTTTGTTTTGCCTTTATTTTTGAAGGATATTTTAGCACTATGTAGAATTTTAGGGTTTTTGTTTCTTTAAGCACTTAAAATACAGCTTTCCACTGTTTTCTTTTTTCCATAGATCCTGGTAAAAAGTCATTGATTTCTATACATAACATGACATTTTTCTTTGTTTTCAAGAGATGTTCTTTATCTTTGGGTTTTAATAACTCAACTTTGCTTTGTTGTACTTCATTGTTTGTTTATGTTAACTCTGCTTTGTGTTCATTTAGCATCCCAAATTTTCTGAAATTTTATTTTTCTGTTTAATTTTTTATCCCCTTCTTCTTTTACCCCAATTATACTTATATTTGACCATCTGATGTTATTTAACAGGTCTGTAAGGCTTCATTTTATTTTTAAAGTTTTATTTTATTCATAAATGATATATAATAATTGTTCATATTTATGAAATACAGTGTGATGTTTTAATACATGTATTTATTATATAATGATCAAGTCAGCTAACTAGGACATTCATCACTATAAACATTTATCATTTCTTTCTGCTGATAACATTCAAAATCCTCTCTTCTAGTGATCTGGAAATGTAAAATTCATTATAATTAGCTACAGTCACTCTATTTGTTTTTAAAATGTCTTGTTTATTATAGATGTTAATTTTTACCGATGTGTATTTTCAAATTAACTTACTCTTTCTTTTAAACTTACTTTTTCTTTGCCATGTCCATTTAGGTATGAAACCCTTCCAGTATTTTTTGTTCTTTGATTTTTTTTAAATATCCAAACATATTTTTAACCTCTAGAATTTCCATTTGGCTATTTTTATTGCTTTTATTACCTGCTAACATTTCCCAGTTCCCTACTGAAATATTAACTGGTTGAAAAGTATTCTGTTTTAATTCATTAAGGATAGTTATAATTACTCTCTTAAAATCTTTGTTAGTTCCAACATGTGGTTTATTTTGTGGTCAGAATCAATATTTTCTCTTAAGAATACTGTCTATTTTCTTGGTTCATCATTGAACAATGTTTTATTATGCCTAGAATATTATAAATGTTAAGTTGTGGAGATTATTGATTCTCTCATTTTTCTCTAGTAAACATAATTTATTTTGTTTTAGCTACTAATTTTCTTGGTTGTGCTGGAACTGCAAATTCTGTTTCTTACATAGAAATTCTGGTCTGTTTACATCTTTGAGCCAGTTACATACATGTGTAGTGCAGGGGTCTACCAAAGACTGGAGATCTATTCTGTGGTTTCTTCCTTTACAAGTGTTACCTATTCTCAGAGGCATTGACAGTTTTCCAGATTCAATTTCCTGGTTATCTCAGCCAGAAAGACTCTGTGCCATGGCCCTGCCATGGCTGGATGCATTATACAGCCTGCATCTAGGCCTAGACTGAAGACCACAGAGTTGGGGAGTTACTTGTATAGCTCCCCCTTTACTATCACTGCCTTCTAATTAGCATGATAAAACTACTTGTTTCATTGTAACTATTTATATGGTCGGTGTTGATCCTATCATCTTGATATTTGTTTTTTATTTGTCTCAACTATTCTTTGTTCTTTTTTCATCCCTTCTTTAAACCAATGTAGTAATGTCTAGTATTCATCTCCATTGTTAGCTAATTTTCTGTTTCTTTTTATCATCATTGCTTAGTAGTTGCTCTAGCTTAAGACTGATAATTGCATCTTTAACTTACCATAACTAATTTGAAATAAAGTCATAATATAATGTAAGAATCTTATAACAGTCTATCTCTTTCTTGTTCTTTCTATTGACTCTGCTATTGCTGTCATAAATTATAAATGTCTTATAAACTCCAAAATATGTTATTATATTCTCTTTTTGTAGTCAATTATTTATTAAATAACAAAGATGAAAACATCGTTTACAATTACACATATATGTACCTTTATGATATTCAGCGTTCTTTTGTCTAAGTTTTCTTCTGGTATATTTTTAATTCTGCTTGAAGAATATTTACTTTAACACTCTTTTTTTAATTATTTATTTATTTTTTATTTTTAGAGGGAGTCTCGCTCTGTCACCCAGGCTGGAGTACAGTGGCATGATCTCAGCTAACTACAACCTCTGCCTCCCTGCCTCAGCCTGCCGAGTAGCTGGGATTACAGGTGCCCACCACTACGCCCAGCTAATTTTTGTACTTTTTGTAGAGAAAGGGTTTCACCATGTTGGCCAGGCTGGTTTCGAACTCCTGACCTCAGGTGATCCACTCACCTTGGCCTCTCAAAGTGCTGGAATTACAGGAATGAGGCACCACACCTAGCCTACTTCAACAACTTTTATGGTGAATATCTTGTGTTAGAAAATTCTCTCAGCTTTTTTTAGTCTGAAGAAGTCTGTTTCCCTTTTATTTTTAAGTTATTTTTGCTAGGTGTATAATTCCAGCTTAATAGATTTTTGTGGTTTTTTGGTTTTACAAAATATTTCATTACTTTAAAATGTTATTCACTTGTTCTCTGGCTTGAATAATTTTAGATTAGAAGTCTAGAATTGTTGTCTTTGTTCCTATCCACCTAGTGTTACCTTTTTCTTTTGGCTGCTTTTAAGTTTTAATCCTTATCATTAATTTCCAGCTATTTAATTGTGATATGCCTTGGTGGGGTTATCCTATCTGAAATAATTTGTGTATATCCTACTTGTAGTGTATTGAGCTTATTGGGTTTGTAGTTTTCACCAAATTTGGAAAATAATTGACCATTATTATCACTTCAAATACTTTCATATAGCCCTGTAGAATTGCACCCTACAATTGTGTGGCTTGGAATTTAGCAACAGGCTCGAGGAATCCTTATGGAGATTTATGGATCTCTCTATGAAATACCCTTATCTCCCTGAAAATATTGGCTACCTCAATGTCTCAGTCAGTTGGAGCTGCTATAACAACATGCCATTGACTGGGTGACTTAACAACAAAAACCTACTTTTCACAGTCCTGGAAACTGAGAAATTCAAGATCAAGGTGCCAGCAGATTTGGTATCTGGTGAGGGCCCACTTGCTGGTCTGCTGTCTTCTCATTGTATCCTCACATGGTAGAGAGTGAACACTAGACTCTTTCTCCTCTTCTAAGAAAACTAATTCTGTCGTGGAAGCTCCACCCTCATGAGCTCATCAAACCTAATTACCTCCCAAAGGCCCCACCTCCTAACACCATCACATTGGGGTTTAGGGTTTCAACAACTGAGTGTGAGGAAGGAAGGGAAACAAACATGCAATCCACAACACTCAGCCCCTGATAACTCTGCCATTTGTCTCTGAAATTCTGTAAGACCACCATTCTCTGCCTGGTACCCTTCTTCTTGGATCATTATATGTTAAGGGCCTGTAATAAGAAAACAAGCACAGCAAACTTTGCTACTCTCTTACCAAGGATCACAGTTCTGTGCTGCCTACTGTGCAGTATCTGAACACTATTATATTTTTTATGCAGTTGAAGAGTAAGTCCAGTCCAGCTTTCTTTATAATGGCCAGGAGTGGAAATACCCATACATTTCATTAAACATTAGAATTTACTATAAACTATCTGTTTGTTTACATGTTTACAGGTTATTAACAATCAGAAACTATTTTTAACATAAATGAGAAAATGTGCTAAATATAGTATTAAATATGATACTTTCTTTGATTAATTTCCACAAGCACTGAAATTACTATTGGATACTGACTTCTGAGCTGCATTATTACTAAAAGCTAAGAAAAGGCAGAAGATAAATTCAGGTTTTATTATATCTGTTTCTTGACCATTAAATTAAAAAAAATACTCCAAATGTGGGCTATTTTTCTTTTCTGGCAAAACTACTTCATCAAATCCTAGGTAGATCCAATATTTTTTAACTACACTGACAAGAGATTAAATATTAGATGAACTTCTAGATAAATGATTGAAATCATTTTATGATTTTTTTTTCTAATTTTTTGTACTTTATTGGCAATTCAGCCCAGTGCCCACAATCACCATATAAATTTTGCTTATAATAGCTTAGATACATTAAATCAGACCTTAAAATTAATCATTTCACATTTTTAGCTTTTTCAGTAACCCTATATTAATGTGGCAGTATTGATAATTTTGTCAACTTACTTTATTATATTAACACAGGAGGCATCAGTGTACTGTCTACCCATTCCTGGATTTTCCTTCATCCAGATATTAAAATTTCCATAATCTAATTTAGGTAAATGGGTGAATGAGAGAACCTCAGAATCTTTGAATATTTATTGGAAGTGCTTCTTAGGTCCTTAAAGATAGCCACTATAAAGATGTTTTCTTTTATTAAGGCATTTAATAAGAATTATTTTGAGGCTACTCACATTCACTTGTATCATGCATAAGCCAGCAGATGGCAAACTTGAGATTTTTTTGTGCTATTGCTCTTGTCAAAGTTGTGGAAATATTGAATTATCTATCAATGGATCTCATGAATAGCTCTTTTGGTATACTACGGTGTTAGAAAAATCAAATTCAGAAATTGTGGAGCTACTGGTGTTTGGATAGTGCTGTGCTTTATATGATTTTTTCTTGATTTATAGTTTTATCCTACAATTATTTGTCTAGCAAATAATTTGGAGAGATAATTATGATAAGAATCATAAATAGTTTGTCAGTTTGAACTCTTTTTTCTTGATTTCTATATATAGGAGGAAATTTTAGGTGTATTTGGGTTTATCTTAGGAGGATCATTATGTCATTTTTAAAAGGCACAAAAAATATCCTTTGTGTCCCAATAAAGATAACATAGTTTTTTTGAAAATTTTAACGTTGATGCTCATGTTTTAAAACACAAAACAGCAGTTTCCTCTCTAGAAAATAATTGTTTTTATTTTTTAAAATATTTGTTTTATTGTGAATTATTGGTAGTTACTTATGTGAAGATGAGTTGCATTTCTTCCATATACAATTTAATTTTCAAAAGTTTTGGATTTCTAACCAATGACCCAGAATCAATCAAGATTGGTTTTAATCAGGCATATCATAACCAATCTTATATTCCAAGCCATCATATTCAGAGATAAAATGTTAACCATAATATATGTTTTGTTTGTTTCTTTTTCTCTGTGAAATTCAACTATTGTTAATGCCATCCCTATGTCCTCTACAAAAGTTTATTTCCCTTCCTAAATGTCTCCACTAATCAATTCATTTTAATATTACGATTTGTTGTTCTCTTCCTAACAGAGAAGTGTTTTTTTCCCTAAAGAAGTGACTAAAGACAAAGCAAAAATTCAACAACATATATGCTGAATTATTTATGCATATCAATTGGATAATTTAGATGACTTCTGTAATATTTAAATAAACTTTACATCATTACAACCATACACTAATGAGGTACTTTAGCATGTCTTTCGGATTTAAAAGTATAGAAATGAATCCACTAGTTATCATTCAGTACCAATGTTTATTTGTACTTCAAATATCACAGTAACTGAAGCTCTTTAAGGCCTAATAAATTGTAACTCATCTTCCTTGCATTTGTTTTTATTTTTAAGAGAAGAGGACCCAATTTTTAAATTATGGAATATAAACATATGAAAAAAATTATAGTGTAGAATTGAGTTTAAACTCTAAAAGAAGCCCTTAATCAAATTTAAGAAAACTAAAACTGGCATTTATGTTACAGAACTTATGCTATAGGTCGCCGAGCTTTTATGTTACCATCATGGGAGCTTTAAGAAGCCTCAAACCACAGAGGCGCCTGCACTGCACTGATCTGCATGTGTATAGAAGTCAAGATGTCCTAGTCTCGTGTTAATGTACCCTAACCTCATCTTCCTTTGTTCTATTTTCCTTCAGTCCATCTGCAACTGGAGAACCCAGTTTTTGAGAAAGATGACCCACCCAGAACCCTCTCTTTATCCCACTTCCTAGATTTCCTTGATAGAATATCTTGAGATTTTTCATAAAACTAGAGTAATGAAAATGGGGTCTAAATACAGCGATCCCTAGACATCTAGACTCTCACAGGCATCAAAAGACAATGCAAAAATACCCCAGGCCAAGCTGGACTGGCCCCTGCCCTAAAGATTTTGATGAAACAGACCGTCAAAAATAGTTGTGCATTAAGCCAGACGTGTTTTGTTTTGTTTTTGTTTTTGTTTTAATAATGCCTGTTCTAATGCATACACGTCTCTTGAATTTGGATGAGAATATATGATCCCAGCTCAGTTGGATCTAGCTATGCATCCTAGAACGTGTGGTCACGCTCCTAGAGGAAAGCAAGGGTCTGCGGCTGGAAAGGAACAAAATCACCCTGGAGATGCGGCCCCAGTCAACTGCTTCTTCGCCCTCCGACACGGAAGGCGATAGGCTATAATAGCCAGGAGTGGACATTCCTTGTAAGCAGGCTTGAATCTAGCTCTCCTAGACAGGGGAGTTCCTTGATGAAGGGCCTTGAGAGTCCTAGTGACATTAGGAATCTGGCTTTTTCCACCCCTCTCCGTCTTTCTTTGCTCACTGCTCCCCCTACCCCGCGTACAAGCCAAAGAAAGTTTTTCTCAGAATGAGCCTGCGTTGACGTAGGCATCGCCTCCCCTCTCCGCTGGATAGAAGCCCAGAAAGGAGCCACGGGGAGAAGCGGAGGTAGGGGTCGCCCGGATTCCTGTTGCTGCGGTCCGGGGGCGGGGCGGATCAAAGGCCAGCCAAGAGTATTGGTCCTGGATCTACAAATACATCAGGCTTTTTCTTCCTCCGTCAACCTCCTAAATCCCAATGAGGTCATAGCAATGAGAGAGAATCAGCTGGAGAGAGAGGGGGAGGAAGAAGACGACGACGAGGGAGAAGAAACCCAGACGGAAAGAGGCCATCAGACAAGGTCGCTTTTTCTGGTGACATAGCAACTGCAAGGAGTGTGGTGCTGAATATCATCCGCCCGCTCTGCCTGGGGATCCAGAGACTTGCAGAAGCACTTTGCATTGCCACGAAAACAAAGGCGAGACGAAAGGGAGAGGGAGAGACAAGCTCGGAGCAGTTCCCTTTGGGTCTCCGGGAAGCAAAGCTCCTCTCCTCGGCAATGAAACAGAAGGGACCGTGTGAAAGGGTCTGGTAGGCTGAGGAGGGGGCGGGTTTCCCTGCGGAGATTTGGGACGCGACAGAACTCTGGACAGCGCCTGGGGAGCAGGGCTCGGAGCTCCCTTGGTTACTCCAGGTTTCCGGCTCCTTAAAAGACCTGGTGCAATCTTCGCACCACCGAACCGAACCCAGGAAGATCCTTCTACGATCCCTATCTGAACGTGCCAGGGGGTGGAGCAGCTCCTTTGCCTCTGGTTCAGCCAGGGAAGGTCTTCGTTTCTGGAAATCCAGCCCTTGTGGATAATGCCTCGCTCTTGAAGAAAAGTTTTGGGATCTGGTAGGGGGTGGAGGGGTAAGGAGGATAGTGGAAGAAAAAAAGATAGATGGTTGGTTTCTCTCCCTGATCTGGAAGGAAGATGACCGAGGAAAGATGTGCACCAGCGGTCAGATTATCGGGAGCCTCTTGGTGCTTTCCGTGCTGGAGATAGGGCTGGGGGTGTCCAGTGTGGCCGTGGGGGCAGTCAGCTTCAGCCTGGCCCTCCGAGAGCACAAGCCGCAACTCGGAGACTCGTCCCCGGTATGGAGCGGGGTGTGTGTACGTTGAGCCATTTCACTCTCTCTTTACCTCCTTACGGTGATGGTCAGGGTGCGCGCATTAGTCACTCCCTCCCTGGGAAACAAAATCGTAAATCTCTGGCTTGCATGTAGGTTCATGCTGACAGGCTATGCTTCTTTACATTGTCCTTTATTCATTTTTATTTATTTTTTTCCTTACTTGGGCTAAAGACTAAATTAAATGGCTTTGTTTAAAGGTGGGGGTGGGGGATTAGTTTCCACTGGCTGATTCTGCAAAGGGCTGCTCTGCCCAGTGGTGCTGTTCGGGAGGCGGGGGGAAGGGGGGTGTCACACCTGTCAAGGGCAGGCTCACTTAATCTTTTCTTCCTTCTACAAGGAAAATCAAAATAAGAGTGTTTCATCATTTTTCCGTATCAGGGAACAAGCAGAAATAGTTATGCATTTATCACTGGGCAATAACGCCCAAGGTACACCAAAGGCAATACCAATAACAAAAAGAGAAATGTGGTGTGAGTGTGAAAGGAAGTTTGTGGGTGCATTTCATTCCAGAAAACATTGCTCTTAATTTTCCTGTGCTACATTTCTGATATTTCACCTCTGAAAACTCTTTTGTAAGTTCTAGACAGTAAGTTAGAAAAACAACTGGTAAGATGCGTAACAACATTCTAATTGGAGAATAATTCTGCTCACAGAGTACCAAACTGCTCAAAGAAACTGTCATAGTTATCTCTAGGTCAGAAGTTGGATTCAACAAGCTTCTTTTGCATTAGGGTGAATCTCCAAGAAAGCCTTAGAAACCCATTTCTTCCACCAATAATCAATAAAATAACTCAGCACCATTCCTAATGTGAATCTAATTGTGAAAACCAGTTTTTTCCTTCCTTCAAGCTACATGGCTTTCATATTTACTACCAAGACTATAAAGATGAATCAGAGCACTGTCTTAAAATACTACTCCATAGTGGAGGAAACAAAATGGTACATCAGTAACTTTGCCAGCAATGAGAAATTAGAGTGTGATTTCAGAGAGATACAGAGGCAAAAAAGGGGGAGAAAGATTGGGGTGGTCAATGAAATATCCACAAAAGAAGTATTATTTTATTCTTGATCTTGGAAGTTTATCAGGACTTAGAATTGACGTACTGCAGTGTTAACTAATGCTTCACAGTGTAAGATCTGAGGCCATACTACCTGGTTGCAAATCCCAGATCTACCACTTACTTAGCTGGGTGGCTAGCCAAAGTTTCCTTATCTATAAAATGGGGTCGTTAAAAGGAACAAATTAAATACAGTTGGCCCTCCCTATTCATAGGGGATTGGTTCCAGAGCGCTGTTGGTTACCAAAATCTGAGGATGCTGATGTCCCTTATGTAAAATAGTGCAGTATTTGCATATAACCTAGGCACATCTTCCGATACATCTTACATCATCTCTAGATTACTTACAATACCTAAAATAATGTAAATGCTATGTAAATAGTTGTTATACTATATTTCCTTTGTATTATTGTTATTGTTGTATTTTTTTTTCCAAATATTTTCAATCAGAGGTTGGTTTGTATTCATGGATGCAGGACCTGGGAATACAAAGGGCTGACTGTAATGTTCTTAGTAAAGTGAATGGAATGTAGTAAGCACTGAGTAAATATGAGCAGCTAATACTGAATGCACAGACTGGCAGTGGAGGGCGTGAGAAAAGACAGTCTTTCAAGAAGCATAGATGAAGGCAAAAAACTGGGACAGGTTGGGTTGTGGTCCAGGAAGAGTAGGCTCTTCTATTTTTCTGGGGCTTAGGTGTGTAAGAAGAAGATAAGAATAGAAAAAATGATTGGGGCCAGACCATAGGACACTGTGTACCAGTTGGAGGCAACAGATTCACTTCCTCATATTTCGAGTAATAATAATAACACCCATTCTTACTTCCCCTTCCCAAAGCGATACTGAGGAAATGCAGAAGCTAGACAGAAAATTATTCATCTCTTTGCTAAATTATGAATTAAAAATCTGGATTATTTATGAATGCCAAATAAGATTTTACAATAATTAACCTGTCACAATACACATAGTCTACAATCAAACTACATTTTGATTATTGTTGTAAAACTCCTTTCAACACATTAATATCATTACTATAAGGTTTCTGAATTAAATTTAAAAGGCAGTGGAAATAAAAGCTTCACTATAAAAGGATTATTTTTATACAGAGAGACCCTAAAATTGTAAGCTTTTTATCTAGGACAAGTGCACTAAGGATTTAAGCCACTGCTGCATTTTGATTATTTGGCCCGGAACACAGAAATCCAAAAAAAAAAAAAAAAAAAGAGGTAGCTTAAAAGTAAAGATAAGGGCTTAAAATGTATAAGATGGATGCTTACACAGATTATTTCAAGGCACTATTTCATCTGATTAATCAGGCAGGGATGCTTCCTGTGATAAATTTTTAAAATATGGGCAATTAGAAGGAAAAATCAGTTGACTATAATTTCATAAAGAACGAAAGCTATAGGTGTCATTATAGCATTTTTGTTTCTTCTTGATTCTTTGTTATAGCTGATATGGTCATCTACAATGAAAGCATAAAATTAGAGGCATAAGTGTTAGATAACAATTAATAAACATTGAATAATATGCTTTGGAAAAGATATAGTCATGTGAATTACAACTGATGTAAAAGATTTATAGACAGGAAGTTAAATGCACAGAGTTCTGTTTCCAAGTTGCTGTGTGAAAGTCACTCTTCTCAGCCTCCAGTGCATCATCTATAATGGGAATGGACTGGGTTTAGCAGCACACAGATTTATAAATCCCTGAGAATTGTATTGCTGTAGGTTGAGATTTGGAAATCTAGAGATTTAAATGGTGGTATCCAGAACAAAATATGATGCTAAGTTGTATTTTATATATATTATGCTAAAATTCCATCCGTCTATTAACATATCTGATATCTTATAAAACTTAATTTATTAAACAAACTTTTCTAAGCCTAGTTCTCCCATGTGTAAACCACAAGGTAGTATTTTTAAATATTTAAAAGTTTTCTTATCTAAATCATTTAATATTTACAGGTTTTATTGCTTATTTTACTGGAGCATATTTGATTTATACATTATATCTTTATCTGCTTAAAAAATCTGATGTTTTGCTTCAGCAAAATTTACAGCATAAACAATGCACATACCTTTTCTGTAGACTCTTGGTTTACCATGGCAACAACTCAGCCAATTGTAGGATTTTGTTGAAACTCACCTCTGTACATTCTGATCTATATTATAGTAATCCAAATGAGGTGCTGTATATAAATTATAGCTGCTCCAAAGTATTATTTTTAATATTTAAGCTTTTAAAATTTATTTAATAAAAAAGAAATAAAGTGAAAGAAACCTCTCAGTTACTGCAAATGTACACAATTTGAAGCTAGTGTGTCTCTAACCAGGTAATATATCATTTTTTCTTCCAGATCAAGTACTTAACAAAAGGGATTCATATCCTTTGGCATAAGATGAAAATGCTGCTCCTATGGCCCCCAAAAAATTACAAACATATTTTTATGCCCAATTTTATAATTAACTTAAATTATACAAGTAATTTCTAAATACATTCAAAATGTTTTTCAAAGTTATAACTAAAGTCCTCTTCCCTACTCCCTTATCAAAATTAGACACCATTATATTCTTATAGTTTCACAGATATTTCTCCATGAAGAAAAAATAGTTTTGATCTGGGCATATAAACCAATTTTCATCAAATTTTTGCAGGTAAAGAATCTCTTTCTTATATGATTTATACTCTCATTCTCAAATGCTGCTGATTGTCCACTGGGCATAAGCAGTTGGATGATTGACAATCAGATAAGTTAGGCAAGCCAAACTACTGGGAAATATAGGTATTATTTAGGGGGCCATACCGTGCATCAAAAGAGATGTAAATATGTGTTCACTTCCGGTGTTGATAATGGTATAATAGAAAATATGGTGAGTTTTGTCACATTTTTATTTATTTGACGAATTTCTCATAGTCTAGATTCTGTTCACATGTAAATGGCACATACTGGAATTTCTATCCAAAGTCCATGACGAAATCTACTTTGAGATTTTTGTTCTTATTCAAGGGTATAACTGGTCTTGAAGTCTTTGTCCTAGAAACATTAAGAGATAACTAATAATATTTGCATCAGTCACCTACTAATTGACAGTTTGCTTGATAGAAACATCTGAACAAAGTCAAACCTTTTAATTTGGACATTTTTGCCTAAAATATCTTAGTTGGGTCTCTGTGTTGACTTAATTATGAGCTGGATTATCCAATGTGTACTTTGAATAGAACCAAACTATCTAACTTTTTTGTATATTCATTTGGTCTTCACGCAACAATTAATCATACTGGTAGATTAATACAATCTGAAATGTCTCTCTTTGGCTTCAATAAAAGCTATAATAGATTTTCGTGTGTGTGTGTGTGTGTGTGTGTGTGTGCAAGTGCAAATTTAAACAGAGTTCAAAATAAAAATATATATAATATATGAGATACATATATGATACATATGTATAATCCTATATATGATATATATATAATCCTATGTATATCTCATATATATATATATGATCCTATTCACGTAAATGGAATTTCTGTACCTAAATAACTAGGTCCAGCATTGGTCTAAATATTTAAATTTGTCTTAGTAATCTAGAGAAATTTTCTTGTGGCCACTCTACAGATAGATGTTTCAACATGCAAAATGGACAGTGCCTTGATAATTAGACTCTCATTGAGCATATTTCTAGAAAAGAGAAAGAGAGAAGCTGTGTGACAACTTTCCTCTGTAATGTACAAAGCCATGCAGTCCTTTAACTGCAGATCTAATCTATGCATACTTCATTAAAATTAGATGACAATCAGATTAGATTCATACATCTCACTCAGTATAACTGTGTCAGTGGAAACGTTTTATTTCTTCACCAAATCAGTCTCGTTATTCCTAAAAGGAGGAAAATATTAGCTCCTATTTCATGGAGTTCTTGTGAATCTCAAAAAACAATGTTTCTAAAGCTGCTAGTTCTGGGCCTGGCATAGAGTTAGGGATCAGTGAGCATCAGCTGCTGCTTTCTCTCCGCTGGCTGGTGGTGTTCCTTGCCTGCCTGGGACTTAGAGTCCACTAATGGTGCTCTGGCTCTCAATATTTCTCCCACACCTTTCATCAAACCTAGTTCGACCCATTCTTTTTGTTTTCGTTGTTCCTGTACAGTATGTATCTAGTTAGGTTTTGATTTAATTAGGATAATTACATTAGCAACTATGAAAATGTACCAAAATATCTATATTAGAAAACTCTTGTAATATTTAGTTTAAAACCAAATGAGAAAACATAAAACACTTTCTTTGTTTTTCTTTTGGAGTGAGAGAGGGTGGTAGAAACTCTATCATAAAGATATTTGGTAATCAGATTAATAAGACAATTATATAAATTAGACAAATTGAATAGTGTGAATATGGTGACCATTATTTATGCCATAAAACAAAGTATTCAAAAAGCACTTAGAACTATGTAAATACTTTTTGAAAAGTCAAAGTACAAATTAACACATCTAATAGATACTTAATATCTTAGATATTTAGTAAATAAAGATACTTAACATCTTAGAAACTTGAACTGCCTGAAGAGTAGCTCTACAAGCCATGTTTATTACATGATGTATTATTCACAGATACCTCAATTAAATACCTAGATTTCAGCAATGACTATTATAACCTTAACTGGTGCCCATGATTTATTAGTACCAATAGTAAAACTCCCAAGAAGCAATTCTAAGTTCCATTAGTTTGTAATCTATTGTTAAATATTGAATAAAACTATGTGGTCAAGGCAAAAAGAAAATATTAATGGTTAAATAAATAGATCAGCTTGGGAGATAGAGTGCCCTGATCTATTTATCCTGTAGAAATAATGCTAGACATGATTTATTAATAGTTAACTAATGTCCAGATGCTTCCATATGTACTATTATTTCTAATTTTAACAACTTTGTGAAAATGTGGTATTTTATAAAGTTTAAGTAGAAAAAGGAACTTACCTAGGGTCCATTGTTATTTAATCAGCTGAGTCAGTACTTTAAGTCAGAGCAATATTGTTTCAAAGTCTGTACTTTTTCTATTGTGTTGTGTGGAACTTTGGAAATTTTCATGAAAAAGCCTTTCACTGAGGCCCGACCTCATTATTTGCTCCCCATCCTTGAATATATGTACCAGGCAGGATACCTTAAAGGCTGAGTCCCAATCATTCCTTTTATCTATTTTCCAGAAGAGACTAGCAAGTCAATCAATCAACAAGCACAACCCCCACGTTACCAGAATTTTGCATCTAAGATATTGGACCTAAATTGTTCCTGCCATCAAGGCTTAAGACTTAGTGTTAAATTATGAATCTCAAACTATCCTTAAATATTATAAGGGCTAGTCAGTATAGCACATGACAACAAATTTAAACAGAGTTCAAAATAAAAGGTATAAGCAAGAGATCACTTTCTCTTCATCTAAGCCTTGGAGACAGAATAGGTTTCCAGTGGGCAGAGAAGGAAAGGTGTGCAAAGCAAAACTATTAACATTCGTACAGTCATGGAGAAGAGGTAAAGGCAATAAAATGGAGTTTTTGTGGGGCACTGAGGATATCAGCCTTGTTAGGGCAAGATATGTTCATGTAAAAACTGCGAAATGAAGATCTGTCTCTTCTAAATAAGATGGTACCAGTCTTGAAAAGGTACTGAAAGAATGGCAAGACTAGTCTGCTCTTGATACCCTACTAGGCTTGGAGAGCTCTATTGGGTAGAACTTGACAATCATGAAGTCAAGGCAGTTAAGCCCAGGCAATGCTGCTCAATTTCCAGGCAAAATGCCAGCTGGGTTCTGAGATGTACATCCTGGATCAAAAGAAAGACTTGAGGAAATCCTTGAAATTGAGAAAATGTGAATTTACCATCGCAAATCTAACCACATTTTCAAATGTCATTCCTGTTGATGGTAGATTTTTAAACTTGTAAATTTCTTATGTTCAGTGAATCTCACAGCTGGCTGGCATATAAAAACAGAAATTTGTGCATTTAAGTGGAGATGTCGGCATAATACAAAGAAATGAGAATAGGTTTGGGAGCTATTAAGATCTGGGTTCATATTCTACCTCTAGCACTTTTTTATTGTTTAGGCTTGAGTGAGTTACATTATCTCACAGAACAATCAGTTAATTCATCTGCAAAATACAAATACCACCACTTATCTCATGGAGTTGTTCTAAAAATTAAATGTGATAGTTATATTAAAGTATTCAATATACACATTAGATATTTACTAACCATGTCTGATCCACAACAATGGGATGCATGTTTTGGTCCCTTTTCTGGAAAATCTATAATCTGCGTGTGGTTTCTATTTGTCATTTATAGACATATTTTATTTTTATACATTTATGAACAGGATCTTCTTGTAAGACCATTGATTAAATTGACCTTGGACTCTAGGCTTGCTAACATTTAGGTCATATACCCTGTCTTAGAAACTGTTTACTCTACATAACTGATTTTGTTCCCTAGTAATAGTTGTGATTTGCTGTGCATGTTCCAGAGTTCCAGGAATAATTGTTTTAGGTCAATGTTGGAATAACAAAGTATGATTTTTGTTTATTCTACTAAACAGAGACGTATGTTTGATTTTCTTGTTATATTTGGCAGGGTTTTTTGAATTCTTAGTTGCCTTCTTTTTTAATTTGTACCCTGCCAATTATTTTTCCATATGGATCATTATGTTAATAACAGCAATGGCAGCTTATATTTATAATAAACCATATTGCCTAAGAAATCCAACTGCTCTCATTACACCATTTATCCCAGCAGATAAATTTCTTCACTTAAGGGATGAGAGACTAAAGGATTTAGGATTTAGTGATTTAAGATCAGAAAGTGAAACCAGTAACAGAACTAGGATAAAAATCAAAATCACCTAAAGAGAGAAATATGTGTAGGAGTCTGTGTGTGCACACCCAGGCACAGAGAAGGTAAAAAGATAAGCAATTCCTAAAAAAAAGTTGGTAATTGTCATTAATATACAATTTAAGCTGCATTTTTAGGCTGCTATTACCCTGACGTGGGGCCAAGTTCCCAATGCCATGACCTTCTGTGCAGCTATGTTTGTTTCCATAACTGGCTAGCTTTCAGAAACCACCACGCATGTTGGATGAACATTCATCTGTTGTGTTGGCAATTCTTGGGAAGAGCATAACTTCCATTCTTTAATCCCCTAGGGTCATTGGCTATTTTCAAATATGTAAGAACAGGTCACAAATCAGACTCAAAGCTAGTACAACTCAAGGGAGCAATTTTTTTTCTTTCTCCTTCACTAAATTCATCATCTACATTTTAAATCCTATTACAGTTTCCACATGTTTCAAGTTGTGAGCTTTTTACTTGAATGTTGTCCTAGGCTATATCCAAGTACATTTTAGTCATATTTGATATGAAAGAATCTTAAGCATAAAATATAAGCAAAATCATGTAAATTGGAGTAACCTACATTAATATAAAACTATTTTAAGTGACATAAATACACTTATTAAATTGTTATGAACTATATAATACAGAGGTTCTGCACAAGTATATAAAAAGTTTAAGCTACTGCAGTAACTAGAAAATTATTGATAACATTATCCATACATTGATGCTTAATATTAATCACATTCCTTTTTGCTACCCTCTAGAAGTAATCACTATTATAAAGGCTTATATGAATTTAATTTTAAAATTTATTTATTATATTTGACTAAGATAATAAAAAGTTTAACTCCAAAGAGAAACTCTTCTGAATTTTTTTTACTATTATCTATGAGATGGGTTTTCTTTTGTTTTAAGAGCCTATGTGAATAATGACTATAACTCAGATTTATTTAGAAAAAATGACATTTAAATATACTGCAAATTCAAAGTTCCCCTTATATAAAATTCACAAGTTTGGTTATGATTTTTCTGTCACTTTTGAAGCAGAAACAGCTCTAACACCTAAAAGCCTTATTTATTTAGCATGCTCAAAATATTCAAGAGATCATTTTTTAAAAAAGAAAAAACTATCACAAAACAGAATTGGAACAGAACACAATGCATAATGCATTAAAAACAAGAAAGATTCATTACATGAACACTGAGGGGGAGATGTGAAGAAATTGCATTCTGAGAATTAAGGCTGATTTGTTCGGTGCACTGAAAGATTTGGGTCCTGGGCCAGTTTGAAGTTTCTGAGATTTTTTTGGACTTGGATTTATTTAGAAGTGTGTGCATGCTTGTTAGCTACATGCCATGTCTGGTGATTTCTTCTGAAGTTTATTCTTAAGTTCATCTTTCCTTCAGTTACTTCAGTCTCTGAAAATGTTTCTGTCACTATCTGATGTGCATCTTCATTTAACACCATGAAACTATTCTTTCCATCTCTCTCTTGAGTGCTTCTGGTTTAATTTCTGTTTGCTGTGGTTGTATCTTATCTCACCTGGTCTGCTAAGCCACCAAGATGGCTGGTGTTAATGGAGGAACGCCTTATCACATAAACTTGTCTGTTGTACATTTTATCATCTTGGGATTTTATTTTTCTATGAAGTTGATCATATGTGTGAGAGGTTATGTCTCTTTTGATAAAAGATGTACATTACCCTTTTCCAGTTAAACTGATGGTGAAATTTTCTGTAGTGGAAGAAACATGGTATATGGAACTATATTCCTTACATTATTTCAGTCCTTCATTATAGTTTAAAAAATAAGAAATTAGTTTGAGTTTAAGGAAAAAAGAACATTGCATAATTAGCAGGGTTTTCCATGGACTAAGAAAAGAAAGAAATATAAATAGGAAGATGGAAAGTGGCTTCTTTTGAAGATGTACACTACGCTAAAATTGCAGAAGAACTGGGAGAGGGGAATGCTGAAAGCCAAGACCACCGAGAAGATCTGTAAATCTAATAAAGGCAAGGAAGGTCCAGGGACCTGGATTGTGAGCCCAGGGAGTGGGACCCGCAGGGATTAGGCTTCTGAAGATGGGGCCAAGTCAGTGTTGAGGTCAATGGCAATAACACTTGATGGGCCTTAATTCTGTAGTCCACACTGGGTTGGGATGAGACAAAAAGGGAAAAGACAGCGTGGTGTGGAAGAAAGCTCTGCGGGACTCCAGGAGCGCAAGCTTCTGTTGTCACTCTCATGAGCCACCCGCTTACTTTCCTTGGTTCTCTTTCTTGTTAGATTTAGTGAACAAATATTGATTCCATGGCTACTGTGTTCTATATTGTGATTTTGGTCCTGAGAGTCTAGCAGTAAATAAAATAACCATAATCTCTGATCTTCTGATGCTTAATTCAAAAAGAAATATAGACAATGACTAAATAATACACTAATTAAAATTAAAGACTGTGCTATGTTAAACAGGAAAATAGGCTGGGTGCAGTGGCTCACGCCTATAATCCCAGAATTTTGGGAGGCCGAGGCAGGCAGATCGCTTGAGGTTGGGGGTTTGAGACCAGCCTGGCCAACATGATGAAACCTCATCTCTACTAAAAATACAAAAATTAGCTGGGCATGGTGGCACATGTCTGTAATCCCAGCTACTTGGGAGACTGAGGCAGGAGAATCACTTGAACCCAGGAGGCAGAGGTTGCAGTGAGCCGAGAACATGCCACTGCCCTCCAGCCTGGGCAACAGAGCGAGACTCCATCTCAAAAAAAAAAAAAAAAAAAAAAGGAAAATATATAGGCTTATGAAGAATATAAAATAACTTTATTAACATTGGGGAAATCAAGAAAGCACCTCTAAGAAAGCA
Source organism: Papio anubis (assembly GCF_008728515.1). Lineage (NCBI taxonomy): Eukaryota > Metazoa > Chordata > Mammalia > Primates > Cercopithecidae > Papio > Papio anubis. Next base: position 89,876,127 of record NC_044979.1, on the reverse strand, counting down.
ATATTTTCTCAAGAATGATGAGGCATTAACCAGACATACAGAGGGAAGAGCATTGTTTCATGCAGAGGAATAGCATGAGTAAAGATGCTGAGATAGGAAAGCTTTGGTGTGTTCAAGAAACTGAATGAAGTCCAGGGTGACTGAAGTATGACCTGAGGAGGAGGAGGTAGAAGGCATTGGGTGAGATAACGAGGTAAACAGGGGTAAAAATTAGAACTTTATATACATGCTACAACATTTAGATTTTTCCCTAATTATAAAAGGATCTATTGAAAGCATTTGAGCAGGAAATGGACAAGATTATAAACGTCATTCTGGTTTTCAGTTTAGAAAATGTATTGATGTCACACAGGAAGTCACAGGTGTAGTTAGGAGGCTATTAAGATGTATGATACAATGGTTACTGCAGTGAAAGTGGAGGTGGTAAAACACAAAAGCACAGATATTTACTTGATAAGACTTTGTGTTTTGTGTTCAATTTTATGCCATTATAGAAGGGATATATTAAGAATAACTACCAGATTTTGAGATCAAACAAATGATAGAATCGAGTTTCTGTTTACTTTTTTGAGAAGTAGATTATTAGAAAAGAGAAAAACTCTGTGTGCATGTGTGTGTGTGCGTGCATGTGTGTGCGTGCATGTGTGTGTGTCCGGTGTAGGATGGGAGATCAAGAATCTGTTTGTGACCTGTGAAAGTAGATGTAGGATGGGAGATCAAGAATCTGTTTGTGACCTGTGAAAGTAGAGATGCTTGTGAGATATCAAAATGGAGAGATGCTGTGGACTGTCAGATAAATAGGTCTAGAGTTCAGAAGAAAAGGCTGTGCTAGAAATATCAGTGTGGGAGTAATTAGTAAATACAAAATATTTTTAAGGTCATATGTTTGGTTGAAACCACCCAAATAAAGCTTTTAGTTACTACAATATTTAGAGGCTGGATAGAAATGAGGAACCAGAAAAAAGGTACTGAGAAGTTTGGCCAGAGAGAGATGCTGAGGACCAGAAGAGTGGTGTAAGAAGAGACCAAAGGAGAGATTTCCTTGTAAGATAAAGGCTGAAAGGTGGTGGTTATTGTTTGCTTTTGCAAGAGTAGCTGAAGTAAGGTAACAGGAATATAAGTCAGGCTAAAGTGTGCTGAAAATATAATGGGAAATAAGAATCTAGAAATTGTAAACAAGAGGCTTAGTGGCGAAGGGAGATGGGTTCTGTATAGAGATAGAGCAATAGACTTTGGAGTCAAGGAAATTTTCTATTTTTAGGGGAGATTTTAGAACATGTTTACGTGCCAATGTGAATAACGGGGTACAAAGAGATAAATATGTAAAGAGAAAAAGTCTTTAAGAGCTAAAGGGGGAGTTTTTTTGTTAAGTCTCGTCTTTGTCTATTGTATAAACAGAGAGAGCAAGTCAAGTATGAGTGAAGATGCAGGCTAAAGCATGAGGAAGTCAAGTATGAGTGAAGATGCACATTAAATGGCCAATGCAGAGAGGAGTCTTGGACAGCTTCTGCCTTTTTGTGTAGGCTGAGACTCTAGCAGTCAATAGCTGAGGGTAAACAAGACATAGAATTCTGAGTATGTGGGCACTGAAAGCATCATTAAAATGTTTTCTCTTCCTATTGGTTGAGAATTATAATTGAGTCATGCAACGAACTAGAGATTTAGAAATAACTTATTCTAAATTCATCATTTCACAAATAAGTAAACTTAAGTCCAGAGAATCAGGCTAGCTGTAGAACTAGGACCAGAGTCCAAATCACCTATTTTTTTATTCAAACATTATTTCTACAGATGACTCAAAATATTAACTATCCTTGAAATAATCTTTCAACCAAAAGGAAAATGCAGTTATCCGGCCACTACCCAAAACTAAACAGAAATGATCCCAAATTATTGGCAGTGCTAAATCATAATGGAAATATAATTAGCATGTTAACAGATTTCAGGGGTTTTTACCTGTTCAGAAGTTTCAAAGAAATGGCTTTCTATACCAATTTTGGCATGTTTTCCATGGTGCTTTTCCAGACCAACTGAGAAATGGAAGCTAATTTTTAGAAGTTAATATTTTCCAAACCCACAAGAGTTATTGATCAATTTGGATAAGTAAGTGAATTGCCTTCAAGAAGGTATTTTAAAAACAGAGTCCAAAGCTCATTTATCAAGCAGTGAACATTCAAAACTTCGGACTGGAAATGTCAAAGTCATTTGGCTATTAATGTTTGCTATCTGAGCATTTTCTTTTTAATTCAAACATATAGGAATCAAAATTTATAAATTTACTACACCATTTGCCTGGAGTTCTTAGTAAAACAACATGCATATATATAAAAAGAGCTTCATCCAACACTATATTAAAAGATAAATGCCTTTTAATCATGGTATATGTTTAAAAAGGTAACCTTTTTAATGCTTTTATTTTTAACCATGGATACAGTGAAGCATATTTATTAGTGATAGGGTGGGCTGTTTTCTAATACAAAAGTAAGAAACTAAAATATCGTTATAAAAGACAAGCAATATTAATTAATTTTATATGCCAATCACTTATAATTAAAGTAAAATATTTTCTCAAAGGATCAGTTATTTTGGAGGAAAAAAAGGAGTAACTTTAACTCATGATTTTGCTAATGTCTTTTCAGCTCCAGCCAAGCTATCTCATTAAACCTCTTAGACCCTCAGACCTTCAGACTAGTCTTTTAGAGAGAGACATGAGGGTTTATAAAATACTAAGACGAAGGCATTGGCCAGACGTTGTGGTTCATACTTGTAATTCCAGCACTTTGGGAGGCCAAGGCGGGTGGATCAATTGAGGTCAGGCGTTCAAGACTAGCCTGGCCAAAATGGTGAAACCCCATCTCAACTAAAAATACAAAAAGAAAAAAAAAAATAGCTGGGCATGGTGATGCGCACCTATAGTCCCAGCTGCCTGGGTGGCTGAGGTGAGAGAATCGCTTGAACCTCGGAGGTGGAGGTTGCAGTGAGCCAAGATTGTGTCACTGTACTCCAGCCTGGGTGACAAAGTGAGACTTCATCTCAAAAAAAAAAAAAAAGAAAAAAAGTATTCACTGCAATATAAGATGCAAGTGTTGGAGGTATTACGCTATAGGTTATCAGAAAACTTATGCAGGTAAAAAGTAAACTGCCTTAGAGCTAATCTAGGAAAACATTGTATTTTCTGAGTGACAAGATATTTGGGAAGAAACTTGTCTTTTCTTGACTTGTAGCCATAGTGCATCATCTAGACTTGCACGGTCAAATGTAGTAGCCACTAGCCACATGTGGCTATTGAGCACCTGAAATGTGGCTAGTCTGAATTAAGATGTGCTGCACACTATTCACAATAGCAAAGCCCTGGAATTAACCTAATTGCCCATCAATGATGGACTGGATAAAGAAAATGTGATACATATATACCTGGGATACTATGCAGATGTAAAAAGGAACAAGATCATGTCTTTTGCAGGACATGGATGGAACTGGAGGCCATTATCCTCAGCAAACTAACACAGGAACAGAAAACCAAATACCACATGTTCTCACTTATAAGTGAGCTAATGTCTTTTAATAAGAGCTTTTAATAAGAGCTCACTTTAAAGTGAAATACTAAGACATTAGCTCACTTGTAAGAGAGCTAAATGATAAGAACATATGGACTCATAGAGGGAAACAACACACACTGGGGCCTTTCAGAGGGTGGAAGGTGGGAGGAGGGAGAGGATCAGGAAAAATAACTAACCAGTCTAGGCTTAAGATTTGGTTGAGGAAAATAATTTGAACCACAAGCAACCATGACACAAGTTTACTCATATAACGAACCTGCAGATGTACCCCTGCACATGTAACTTTTAAAATAAAAGTTTAGAAAACAAAGATGGGCTGCAGGTAAAAAATACACACTAGATTTCAAAGACTGAGTATGGAAAAGAGAATGTAAAATGTCTCAAGTCGTTTTATGTTGATTTCATGGAAAAATGATGATACTTTTTATAGCTTAAATAAACTATATTATTGAAATTAATTCCCCCTTTTGATCTTTTAATGTAACTACTAAAAAGTATAGTTATATATGTCATTTGCATTGTGGCTTACATTAGATTGCTATTGCATAGCTTTTGCATGAATACATTTTTTTGATCAAAAGAAATGAGTCAAGAAACTTCATTTTTTAAAATATATATAGAGAGGCTCACTCTGTCTTCCAGGCTGGAGTCTGGAGTGCAGTGGCACAATCTTGGCTCACTGCAACCTCTGCCCACCAGGTTCAAGTGATTCTTGTACCTCAGCCTCCCGAGTAGCTGGGATTACAGGCATATGTCAGCATGCCTGGTTAATTTTTATATTTTTAGTGGAGACAGGGTTTTGCCATGTTGGCCAGGCTGGTCTCAAACCACTGGCCACAAGTGATCTGCCTGCCTCAGCCTCCCAAAGTGCTGGAATATAGGCATGAGCCACCACGCCTGACCTTATGTTTTGTTTTGCTAAGACATTAACTAGAGATGAGGAAAGTCTTTAAGACAATTTGTGTTATTTTTTTGGCATAGTCATAAACTGGAAAGGCAGAGTTGGCTTATTTGCCTTGTAGAGACACCAGAAACAGGTGTTACAGTACAGCATTTCCCAAAATAAACCGCTAAATTACTTGTACCCATGACACAGAACTTTCAATCTTATTTTTTTACGAGTAAAACCAAAGTCTCTCTGTTACTTTTTATTCGTGGGATTTCAAGTATAGTATAATCTGGCAAGTACCAAAAGTGTTCCAGGCAAGGGAAGACTATTTCCCACTTCTCCCACCGAACTGAAATTCATTCACTCATCGATTTATTCATCATCGAATATTCACTGAAATTTTTGTATGCGCAGGTCTCATGTTAGTGATAAAGGTTGAATATATATTTTAATAGCATTCTACCAGAAGGAGTTTAAAACCTTTTGCAATGACAGATATATAATTAATAATTACCAGAAAGTATGATCAGTGCATCAGTGTTAAAATATGCTTTAAAACAATATTTTGTTAGATTTTAACTAAGAATAAGTAGAAAGGTTAAAGAAAGCATCACAAGTAAAGTTAATAATTGTACTGAACCTTGATGTTCAAAAAGAAATTTTACCCATGGAAGGAGGAAAATAAATATTTATTAACACCTGCCATGTACTATAACCCAAGATTGAGCACTTTCACATGAATTGTCCCTTTAAGACCATAATTACATGATATTAACATTAGTCTCCTTATTCTTATAAAAAGAATGGAGAGAATCATTTCATTATAAATAATATGTGCTGTATCAGCTGTGATTTTCATCACGGTAGACTCCGAAGAAATGCCTGCTAAAAATGAGTGGGAAAAAAACATGGTTACATAGATTAGTGATCAAAAAATGTCAGAGCTGGAGGAGATTCACAATTCTATCTGATCCAAGTCCCTCTTTTTAAAGATGAAGCCCAGAGAATTAATTGACTTGCTTAAGGTAAATAAATAACAAAGGAGGACAGAATTGCCACCTAGAGGTTCTGTTCTGAATTGCAGAACTTTCTTTTTTTCTTTTTTCTTTTTTTTTAATCGTTCGTGGCCACAAGTAGTTAGTTGACAAGCTTTTAGCCCATAACGACAGAGGACAATTTCATCAAAACCTGCACTCTGATAACAACACACTTCAAACCATGCTCATGATTTATTGCAAGCTTTCAGCTTACTTGTAAGATTCCTGCCTGTATTCTACTGATTAGAGCTGTAATTATATTAACATTTAATCATATTCTCTCTTTGGAAATTCTGATGATTTTTTTCACCTGCTGTCCTTAATATTTTTTTTAACAGGACTGATATTATCACGGTACTTTTGGTAATACAAAGCTTCAATATATACTGGACCCTAGAGCTCTCTAGTGAATCAATTTGACACATAATTATGGGGCTAACATTAAATTAAGCAATTGGCTGAGAATTTGAAGATAAATAATACAATGGACTCTGGATCCAAGGGCTTTAGAGTTGTTAGCAGAAATATACTTGCAAACAATAATAGATAGCGAGCACTTGAATTCTTCCAAGTGACTTTTACCTACAATTTCATTTAACATTTACAGCTATTCTATGAGGCGTACACTGTTATGCATCTCAGTAAAGAGGAAACTGTGGAAAAATAAGTAACTTTCTGAAAGCCACACAGCCAGAAAATGGTAGAGCCATGATGCAAACCCAGTCACTATGACTTCAGAGTAGTCATTCTTTATCCCTAGGCTACACTACCTCCAACTCAATCCACATAAATATAGTTCAATACACAATTAAGTGTATGCAAATCCTGTGGATGCACAAGGAAGGTGAAGAGGGTCACAGATGACTTCAAGAAAGATGTGCCTCCGGTGGCAAACCTGGAAAAACGAAGTAGGGAGAGCTTGAAAAGAGAGGAGGAGAGATATTCCAAACTCGTGGAGGCAAGGCCTATGAGAGCTTGAGAATGGCAAAGAGACTGTTGGTTTCCAAGCACAGAATGCACAGAAAGAAGGGAGCTTGAAGAGGTAGGCTTGGTCCAACTATGAGGAACCTGAGTATTAGACTATAGGATTTGAAGCCTGCTTCTTTAGAAATGGACAGGTACAAAAAGTGTTTTAAAAGGTTTTGAGGATAAGGGTGACTAGAATCAATTTATTTTAAGAATAATCACCTAGGGAGTAGTGTGAAGAATTAGAGGCAGGGGGATTACGTATGCTTTTAATATTAAAATTAAGACTCTGAATGAAGGGAACACCAGGAGCAATGGAATTATGTGGAAAACTATGGAGGCAGATTCGGCAAGACTTCATGCGAGTCAGGCTTTTAAAAACATGGGTTGAAAAGATTGGCAATTAAGTCTGACTTTCTGCCTGGGTTAAAGAGAATGAACGTGTACTGAGATCAGAAAAACAAAAATGAAGGCAGGTTTGGGAAGGGGTAAGAAAATGAGTTTAGATAAGTTGTACCCCTTTGATTTATTCTGAGTGGGAGTAGGGTGCTGGTGGTCGTTATAACATAGAATAAAAAAGAGACTTCTCTTTAATGTGCTTAAAGTGTAGTAACAGAGATAATAAACATATAACTATCTATAATACGAGTCAAAATGTAATAAGCCGCATAAAAAAGGCATTATGAGAATTAAGGAAAAAAGATGGAATTATATCTGAACAGAGAATTTCAGATGGACCCTGCAGAATAGTAAGAATAACACTGTCCAAGAAGAGAAGTGGAATATGCAAAAAGAGATAAACTGAGAGTGTACAGAATAATTTAAGTGCACTTTGGCTGTAGAAGATTCACAGTAGACCAGTCGGTAAATTGGGCTGGAACCATCCATTTGGGCCCTGATGCCAGCACAAGAAATTTGAAGAGACATTGATTTTTAAAATTGAATGAAAAGGCTGGACAGGTGGCTCATGCTTGTAATCTCAGCACTTTGGGAGGCTGAGGCGGGTGGATCACCAGGTCAGGAGTTCGAGACCAGCCTGACCAACATATTGAAACCCTGTCTCTACTAAAAATACAAAAATTAGCCAGGCATAGTGGTGTGCGCCTGGAGTCCCAGGTACTCGGGAGGCTGAGGCAGGAGAATCGCTTGAATCTGGGAGGTGGAGGTTGCAGTGAGCCAAGATCAGGCCACTGCACTTCAGCCTGGGTGACAGAGTGAGACTCTGTCTCAATAATAATAATAATAATTACAAATACTTAAAATTAAATAAAAAAAATTTGAACGAAAAAATAAGGCACTAATAAGGCGCTAAAAATTATGCTAGGAATGAACTTAGAGTGAGTGATATTAGAGAAACTAAAGGCAGGGGGACTTGCTCAAAAGCCCTTAAATAATCCAGTTAAGGGCTGGTGAGGCCTTGAATAAAAGAATAAGTTCACTATGGATATAAAAGTAATGGCACACAGTAATTTAATCTGATGAAAATGACATAGGAAGTGAGGGGAATCAATAGGGTCTTTGAGTTTTGAGAGAACAGTAATAAGAGTAATAGACATAGGAAAAGTGGTGAGTGGAAACAGAATTGAGATTCATGTTTTGAGTCTGAAGCTGACAATGTAAGTCTAGATCTCTTTCATTAACTGCTGTGCATCTGGCTATGTGCACACTGAATTGCAAAATGATTGTAGGCTGAGCTAATACTAGACATAAGCTTTTATGATGACCAACATTTTGTGTTATTCTTTAGTTTCTTGGAGCATCAGCCCAATCTGAACATAACATTTTGCTTTACAACATGACATTCAGAGACAATTATGATTGGTAGCATTTCAAAGACTTCCCTTGGATTAAATAGAAATTAATACACAATTATTTTCCAGAAGACAGTCCACTTACAATCCTTGAAATCTTGTTAATCGTAGCTTAGTGTACTGGGCCAGAGGTTGCAGAGAATAACGGTACTCAAATCCCTGAGTATATATATTGGTGTGATGTAGGAAAATCTGCTTCCATGGATGAGGAAACATGAGTATTCTGAAGCAAACATACATACAGTTTTGGTACAAGGGAAGATTCTGTAAATAAGAAAAATAAAAGTATAAAATATTCTTCATAATTCTGTTAGGAATTCTGACACTGGTCTGTACCCATCAGATGCTTAAAAATTATAAAATTTTAATAATTATTATTAACAGCTCCATTTATTTATAGTTTATTGGACATTAGAAATATACCAAAAATATCATAAGCATTATCACATTAATATTTTTAACAGCACTTTTAGATAAGTATCAGCATACTTGCAGGAGTACATCCATTTTACCAATGGGAAAATTGAGAGTCAGAGACTTTAATTAGCTGCTATAAGTCCCACTTGTGTGTGACACAGCCAAATTTACAGCATATGTCTGTCTGACACCAGAGTCTGTACTCTTAACCATTGTGTCGTACTTCGCTGGTTTCTTTTAAGCCTTGGTTCTAAACAGCAGTGCTGGTTTTATATTCCAGACCTTCGCGGACAGCACCTGTCAATTAACCTTTCCCAGAGTGAAAAATGTCCTGGAGCATAAATACGGTTCCACTAGTGCTTCAGAAACTGGCAGCTCAACATGAAAAGCCATTGCAGATACCTTTCTCCCCTGTATAGTCGCATTCTGTTAGCAGATGCAGAATCATCATGCTATCTATCTTGTCAAGGGGAATGAATCATTTTCTCTTCCAATATTTGTATTTCTTCTTCATGTGGTTTAGCAGAAAAACAATGCCACTCTGCATCTTCCTATTTCTGCTCTAACAAGAAATATGTAAAATAAAAATAATCATGACATCCTTTTTTTTCTAATCAGAGAGTCTTTCTATTCTTTCCTCAGAAATGAGGGAAAAACGTTGAATGCATTACATTTTTAACCATTCCTCTTAACTTGGTCCACATATTACAGTTACTCCTTTACGGATACCTTTGGAAACAAAACACTTTTCAAGGAAATAGCACTGGGGAATTACAACTTTTAAAACAAATATTTTAAAAAACATAATATATGATCGTTCTTTTTCAGATATTCTAAAATTATATTTTTGGTGTAGATTGTGCAAGATGCACTCTATTTCTGAAGGAATGATGTTATTTTTATTGAGTTCTGTAAAAGGATAGAACTGCCTGCAAAGGAAATAAATTGCATAATGAATGGTACTTGTTTATAGACTGCTAAGCATTGTAGACCCCATATATTTTAATCTCTGTTGTCCTATTTGGGAGCAGATAATGGCCTGGTCTCGGTAAAGAGCAGCAGAGGACCACTGCTTAAAAGTATTTACAACCCCAGAGCAACTTTTCACCAGCTTAAGGCTGACATGTGTTAAGAAGTTCTTGTGAGATACAAATATCTGTAAGGACATAATGATGATTAAAGACTTCAACTACTTGGAAATTTGCTAAAAAGAATCCTCTTCTGGCTAACAGAAAAAGGTCTTCCAATTTATTTATTTGCACTATAGTTGCATTTTTAACTGCCAAATAATAATTGCATATATTTATGGCTACAATGTGATGTTTTGGTAGTTTTGATATAAGCTTACATTGTGGTGTGATTAAATCAAACTAATTAAGATATCCATCACTTTGCATACTTATCTTTTTGCCTGTGTGACGAGAACATTTAACATCTACTCTTTTAGAGTAATAGGAAGGTTTGCTGACTCTTAAAGAGAGAGAAAGACAACAGAATGTTTAGGAGAGAGTGATCATGAAAATGGCTGAGAAGCCAGGGCATGTTTTTCCTAGGGGAAGACCCAGGGCTAATGGTGCTCTTGTCTTAATGTGTAGACAATGGGTAGACATGGTGGGGATAAAATCTTCAGGTGTAATGAAAGAAAGAACTTTCTAACAATGAAAGTCATTTAGAATGAAAAAGGCTGCCTTTGTTGATGGAAGAGATTGATCCTAAACTGTGAAAACTTGTCAAGCAAGGAATGTGAGTAGTATAGTTATGCCAGGCAAGTTATGATGTATAACTCACTGACACTCTAATTTCCACTACAGCAGGCTGAGCTTAGCCTCAATATGTAGGAGAATTGTTTGTGAGTGTTTTGTATTTGGAGGTAGGAATTGTGAGTAAGGGAAATAAAGGAGAGAACAAAAATAGATGAGAAAAATCTGGAGGAGTCGTTGATGAAAACAAGGCTAACTTACAAAAAGCCTTGTTCTTTTCTAGCATTGAAAGAGATGATGAATAGGTTCATTTGTTTCACTATGGTAACCATTTTATTATCTATATGTATCCCATAACATCATGTTGTATACATTTAAATATACACAATAAAAATTTTTTTTTAAAAAAAACAGAACTTTCCAGGACATTTAGCATCGCTCTGGGTTATTACCAAGGGTTTCCGACATGCACACAAAGCAAGATGAAGGTGTTTTCTCACTTGGATACTAATTTTGTGAATGCAAATCCCAACCACTTTATAGGTTGTGTATTAAATGGATGCCTTTTGGGGAATCTGTGACTTACTTCAAATGAATAATTCACATAGTAGGATTTTAAGCCAAGTGCGGGAAATATTTTCATTGGCTCTTTCCATATCACATGTTATAAGCAGGTCTTCCTCCACTTCTAAGAAGGGTGGCATCTCTTGGTTTATTTTTATCTTGTTCATATATTAACTCCTATAAATGTAAAAGCCATAGACCAATGGCCTAAATAAAGTTATCAGGACAAATTTCTGGAAATATTATACTTTGTATCCTATTTTTTTTTTTACAAGTTTACTGTAGAGAATTGGAAAAATACAAAATAGCAAAATGGCATTAAAATTGCCAATAATCCTACCAGTAAGAGATAATCACTGTTTACATTGATTCATAATAATTTTCTAGTTTAGGAACAAAATGTGCATAAAATTTTATATTCCGATATTTTATTAAATTGAAAATACTCATATAAACATTTTATTGTGACCTAACATATTCTAAGAAGACATGATTTTAAGGAATAAATTTTAGTAATTTTTTAGTCTAGCCTTCTGCTTTCAATTTCATATAATTGTTTAAGGCAAATATTATCTCTACCTCCTAAAAAATACTTTCTGCCTTATCTCATTCTAGTAGACCACTTCAAATTTCTACTTGCCTTTTAGCTAAGCAAAATGTATCTTGATCACTATGAACTCATTTCTTTTACTTGTCTTCACATTGAAGAGTTGAACATTCTTAGAATTTTGATATTCCCTTCTGAGGTCTTTCTGTACACGTCTTCCCTTAGGTGTAGTACTACCATCATCAGAGAGAGCATGACACAGAGGAGGGTGCATATGTTTATGTCAGACGACTCTGGATTTGTGTCCTGCTTCTGCCATTTATGAGCTGTATACACTGCATTTAAGTGGACAAAATCACTTAAATTTCTCTGAGCCTGTTTCTTGTTCTATAAAATGGACTGCTTGTGTGTATGGAGACAACATACTTAAAGTTCCTCGATTATTGTAAATGCATAGTAATAAGTTAATGCTCAATTATTATAAGGCGTCTTCTAATTCTGGTTTCATAAGCTCTCATTCATTCTAAGTTCTGTCATTACCCTTTTTTTTTTTGGACAGTCACAGTGAACATCTCTAAATTTATAAGGTTGAATGAAGGAAACCTTTATATTGTCATTATGTATAAACTCTGTTATAAAGGAAAATGCAAGAATTTTAACCTGGGAGATGCAGGAGAGCATTGTAAGCAATGCCCCCAGAAAATCATAATCATAATAAATAAATATGCATAGGAGAAACCAGTGGAAATACATGTATTACATGGAAAAAACAATTAATTGAAAGAAGTAATCCGTTTTACAAATCACTCCCCAGTTAGAGGTAAAGATCAATAGTTTAGTTGTTAATTATTTGGGAGCTACTGCCACCAAGTGGTAAGAAAATATTTCTTCAGAGACTAGAATACCATAACCTTTAGGGAGAAAAGTTCCCTCATCACACTGTGGATCCAAATGTATTCCATCCTATCCCATTGCATCACAATCACCCAAGATCTGATCTTCATTAAATAACCAGCTGTCTTTGGTTTCTATTACCACACTAACAAAATGTTTTTCTGTCAAGAGACAACACCGAAGTTTAGTTCTAATAGAGGAAAAGAAAAGAAAACATAACGAATACTGAGAGAGTTCAGGTAAAATCATAATTGAAAAATTCCAAATTAGGTTAGCCTCTAGAGTTAAAAAGACTGATGTTCAAACACCAACTCTGCCACTTGCCTGCTTTATGATATGAAAAAAATGTATCTGAGGATCAGTTTTCTCAGCTGAAATATAGAGGTTGATGTAGATGATGTGTGCAAAATGTTTAGCCTACAGGCTGTTATCTAGCAAGTGCTTGATAAATATTATTCCATTCCTTTTTATTATGATAACTATAAATTGTATTCCTCTTCCCTAAACCTAAATACATATTCAGTTCATTAAAATTATGATATACAATCAACTCAACTGTAAAGAGGTTTAACCTAAGAGAGTAAAAATCGCCACAACCATAATAGGGATTTTCTATGATTTCCCTAATTCCAAAGAAAGAACTACAGTGAGAAGACAGAAATGAAGAAATACCATACATTCTATATCTAGATCAGGCAGTAATAATAATTCCTTCCTGCCGAGGTTCTGAGCAAGGCAATTAAGCCCCCTTGAACCTTGTTTAACTCATTCAGTGCTATAAAAAATACAAATCAATTAATTATTTTGGAAGGTGGCCCAAAATATAAAATTTGTATGTGGATGCCAATTATAATTTTATACAATAGAAACCAAAAGTCATCTACTATTATCTTTAAATCAAAAGAAAAGTAAAAATAGTGTGGTCGTTTCTTTGGTTATAGTAACCTGTTATCTGGAATTCTGGATTTAGTAGCCTTAATTAACCAATTCATGCATATATTTATGACTTGAGTAATTTTTATTCACAACTATAGATATCCCAGGACACTGAAACAGCCTAAAATGGCTTGTTTTATGGGAGATGAATTACACAGTGTCACATATATGTCATTGAACTCCAATTCTTCGAAAATTGAGCATCTACATTTCTTTGAAAGTTGAGCATCTAGCCGCGTGGTAAATTATGATTTAAAAAAGAGTCAGTATATTTCATAGGATTCTACTTCAACTTTTTGCCACATTTGCACCAACCTTATCCTCCGTACTCCCACGTGGTACTCATTTACCTACTCCCTAAACATTTCCCATTAAAAGGACCTCATTTATGTTATCAGGAAGCTTAAGCTACTTTATGGACAGATCTATTGATTAGAAATTATTTACTGATAATCAGTTAAAATCTTCCTCTATGTAACTCCTCTCCATTGTTCTTGGAGCTAGCATTTAGATTCAGAAATAATAGGTAACATTTTAGACTACCCCAATTTCCCAGGTAGGTCAAAGAACAGAACTTTTAGTAGTATTAGCTTCAACCTATGAATGTACATATCCTGCAGCACAAAATGTGGTCCTTCTGTGTATCACACCTTTCAGCAATCATGTATTTTTATGACCTTAGCACTTTAAAATAAATAAAATATAGGTCCTCTGAGTTATTTGATTTTTTCAAATCTGGATATAAATCAGAACAAAATGTAAAAATACCATCATTTTTATTAAAATAACCCATAGAATATGCCAATAGATACTTTCAATTGGGAGCAGATGACCACGGAAGTGGCCTCTGGCCCTTTGCCTCTAAGGTTTAATGTCCTCTCAGCATCCCCAGTACTGGGTCACTGGGTGCCTCCAACAGGATGTGGGATGGAACAGGGCCGGCATGTTCAATGAGTTATGCACCAGGAAGAAGACACATCCTTTCATTTTCCTTTAGTACTTCTTTATTTTCTAGCCATGTCTCTTTGAAAATATCAACTTATTTTAGCTGTATTAATAGATAAATGGAAATAAATTTATTCTAGCTGTGTTAGACTTTATCCTCAGCTGGGCAAGAGATACAGTGGGAAGCCTAAGTGTGATAGTGATGGGGAAAAAAGAATCTTAAGGGATTCTTTAAGGGAAAGGTGAAAATTAAGGTGATAGGTATACTCATTAGCAACCTTTCCCTCCAGACAGATTTTCCTCAAAACCTTTTCACTGGGAACAATTTATAATTGATCTTTTAGAGAGTATTTTGTGACAAGGTGTTTCCAACATACTTAGTGCTAATGTGAAACCAAGAATAGTTGGCCCTCCCTATGCGCAAGTTCTGCATCCGCCAATTCAACCAACTGAAGATTTTTTTTAAATCTGGGAAAAATGATAAAAATATGAGTACAACAATAAAAATAATACACATAGAAAAACAATATAGTATACAACTATTTACATAGTAGCATTTATATTGTCTTTGCATTAAAGTAATTTAGAGAAATTTAAAGTATATAGAAGCATGTGGGGACGATTATATGCAAATAGTGTGCCCTGTTACATAAGCGACTTGTGCATCATCAGGTTTCAGGATCTATGGTGGTCCCAAAACCAATCTCCTGCATATATGGAGAGATGACTGCATAGGGCGCAATAAGGAATAATTAGGAAATCCAAAGCTTCAATTCTCATTAAAATTCTGCCACTAATTTGCTATGTTTTGTTGTTGTTAGTTTTTTCTGTTTGTTTGTTTTGCATCTTTATTTCTCTACACACATAATAAAAACACTTAAAGAATGTTCTTCTCAGTATTCCCAGAAATACTGGGAGAACTCAGATAGTAAGTGTTACAAACTTTTGCAAAAAGTAAACTATTGAAATTTGAGAATTTATTCCAAAAGAATATCTCAGAAATGTTTCCGTTTGGGGTCATTCTTGATTTAACAGCAAAGTAAAGGAACTGGATGATGAGGGTAAAGTTTCATCTGCTAAGACATCTTATAAAATTTTTTTAGTAAGGCTAAGAATTGTACCTCTAAGGGATATTGATTGATAGAGAGTACAGTGTTTAATATTTTCTCCAAAGCCCAAAATCCACATGTTTTTTATGCTCCCAAATTATTTCTTTTTGCTACACTATTATTTCTTGCTGCAACCTTTGTGGGTATTTCGGTAAAAGCACACTGTTACTCCAGGAAATAGAAAATCCGTCAGGCTTAATCTTTTTGCTTCTTTAAGAGCCAGCACCTATTGTCTGGCACTGTTGAGAGAATAAGTTATTTTTGATTCTCTGTAGCATCATCTTATAATACTACAAAGACATACAAGTGTTAAATCTTCTATGCAACTGCACAGGCCTAAGAAAATTGCTGAGTAATGAATAAATGAATCAGTGAAAGGCTAGAAAAAGAGTTAAAATTATTTTATGATGATCCTGTTTACCCAGAGAAAGCTGAAAGCTGTTACATTAATAACACAAATCAACAAGACTTAGAAACCACCATTCATAACTATTCTTAAATAATTCAGAAACTCAGCATCTTCCCTGGGTCTTTTATTAGCTTAAGTTTATAAATCACCTAGACCATTATTGTACTTCTATTACAATGATTTCTTCCACAATCTAGTCCTTAAAAACCTCACCCTCCGGATTCACTTACCAGAATCTTCTATCTGATTTGGATCAGACAAGATTCTGATTCATGTTCTTGTAAGATCTTATTTTAGATTTTTTGAGACAATGAGAAATGTATAATTACTTTTCAATTATATAATTCTCTAATATTTCCTTTTGAGATTTGATTTAAAAGTCTCCCTACTTGCCTTATCAAGATTTTAGGGCTCTGTGGCAAATCAAATCGAACCAGGTATTGGAAAGATGTAATTCATGTTTGCTGTCCTTTAAAACCAGTTTGAAGTTAACAAACTAGGTATGTGGAGAGATGAGATACTTCTGCCTCAGGAAATTTAAAGTGAGTTATAAATAGTGCTCTTTAACTCATGGATTTCCCATAGAGTTTGGAAACAGTTCATTCTAGTTAACTATTTCCAACCCCTCGTTCTCAGAGTCCAATTATATATACTGATGACTTCTGGCATAAATGTATTCAGGAAGAAAAATCATACTTTTATACCTGATCCAAAATATTTATTATAAAATTGATACAAACAGAGAGAGCATGGCTAAGTCATATAAACTATAATACTGACTCGCAGAGTGAGAGTAAAATTCTTCCCTGTGTTTATTTCAAAGGCCTCAAATCAACTGCTCTAGACGCTCTGAAAAGAGAGAGTGAAACAGATAGAGAACGAGAGACAGAAAAAGTTGGGTGAGACAACTACTTTTGTTAGTACCTCTTGAAGAGGCCACTCTCTCATTCCTTAGGGGCTCTATCTGGGATGATAGCTCCACCTTCCCTTCAATCCAGGTAGTCTGATACCCACAAACGATCCCTCATCATGAGAAACAGAAGAACAAACAAAGCTTAAAAGAACTTAAAAGCCCAAATATACCACCAGTTCTTTGAGGGGGGAAATGAACCTCTCAAAGACAAACTACACAAGACTTCCCATGCAAAGGTATAAAAGGTTTCCAACAGGATCTAGAGAAAGCAACAGTAGCTAATGGAGATAAGCATGAACAAGACACTGACTCCTCACAAAGTGCTTCTGACAACTGTCTTAACACCTGGGAATGGAGAGAGAAGTGTTCTGTATGAGAGTCCATACCTTTCAGGAAAGAGAAGAATCTTGTCTATCATAAAAGCTTAGGGAGTCCTTAGAGTATATGAGACATCAATTTCCGCTGCCTTCAGGACTCTTACATGAGTCTACATTTCTAATAAGTATCCCCATGTCATTCCAATATAATAGTTTATGGAAGTCATTATTTGAAAAATTCTTCTGGATGCTTTGTAACTCAGACTATTCAGACTAAAGTGGGTCCAGTTGTTAAGACAGCCAAAACCCGGTCCTCACAAACTACCTGTGGAAAAGAAATAGGCAAATAGCATGGGCAGCTTTTATACATTGCCTCATTCCCCAGAGTGTTGAAACCGGATAGATGCACATTCAGATAGGATTATTGAATAAAACATATGTCGTCAAATGGAGCGATGCCTCTTTACTTTCAGTGATATCTTACAAAGGATTTCAAGCAGAGTCATAAAGTCAGGATTATTATTAATTTGACGTAAGCCCTGAGGTTTAAGGAAGTTCCTCTTAGGGCACCCTACTCTCCCTGAGAGAGCATACTCTTTTTCCTCAGAAAAGACAAACAAAAAAGATGGCAACAGCTTTGGTTATAGTCCTTCAAAGACCAGTCATTGTTTTCAATCAAAAAGTAACATGCCTGTCTCCTTTAGGAACTGTGCTTTAGATAGGCATGACATGAAAAGTATAGTACCTGATGGGTTAAAATAACGATAAAATAACAAAGAAATTGACCCTATTTAAAAATGTATTCTGATATTTTAATGTCCTGAAACATTTTCTAATATGTTTTGACTGATCATATGTTATCTGATCTTGACTGAATGAAACGTATCTGGATTTCTTCCAGTTGCAAGTTTCTAGATGATATTAGGATAGTGTGTGCGTCAAGGCTAAAGAGGGGTCTAAAGAGGAGAATGAACTACAGTCACTCAGAACAGTGAACCAGTCAATAGCAGGTAATAGCATCTCAGCATTCAGATGAAAGTGCTAAGACGTTGTCCAACTTCTAGTTTCACCAAAAGGGAAAAGCCATTCTGTGTATATTCTGAAGGTAAACCGGATGTTTGAGAGAAAGTGAATCAACTACTGGAATATATTCTCATAGGTAAATTTCACAAATCATTTTCTGTCAATTAAGAACAGAGTCTTTTCTAGTTTGGGAAATTACTTCTCATCTCTAAAAAATATTTTTGCAATTATCACTCAGTGCAAAACTGTCTTTTTCAGTGACTTTTATGTAGAAAAGTCTATTTGTATTGACATCTCAACAGCATCTGAGGACTGAGAAAGAACTTTCTGAAATACACAGTGTTATGACTGTGACATGTGAAAGGTCAACACCATCCAAGTTATTTTCAAATGCTACCATTTAGAAAAGAATTAATCTATCATGACGAACCATAACTGTTTTCAATGTTTAACTGGATTTGATTCAGTGACGATTAATTGCACCCAGTTATGTGCCTTAAAATTGGCTGAAATTGACTAATTTTTGTACCTCCCCACGGATACTGTAAATATACAGTATCATCAATGCATTTACTAATTCATTCATTTCATCTGAAGTTCAATTATGTCATCTAGAAATATTATTTCAACAGCACAGCTTTGTCAGAGAGGCTATGGCAAAGCTGGATATAACAAGTAGATGATCTATCACTCTAACAATGCCAGTAATGGCTAATGAAATAACACATTTATGTTGATATGGAGATTCATATGAGGTTTGAAAGGTTTCTTAGATCCATAATTTCTTTTCTTCATAAACTTGCCCATCACAGAGCAAAATTCCTTTTTCAATTAATTTCTTTTTCTAGAGGGTCAAGAGATGATCAAAATGCTTTACAAAATAAAGATTTTATTTCAGCAACTATTATGAATGTGTGGAACTACAAGATCCTTTCTAACTAAAGATGAAATATGTTAGTTATTGAAGGTGGAGACTGCATCTACTTCAACATGTAATGGTTTATGCTTCATTATATTTAAGAAGAAAACTATGCTCAGCCTTCAACCTCAATCTTCGATGATAGGCTTAATTTATTTCAAGGAGTGTACTCAATTCTTATAAACTACTCTATGGAACTTTTGGGTTTGTTTCTGAAATGCCTGACCCTCCAGATTCTGAATTCATTTCAATTGCACATGCAAAGCCGGCCTTGGATATAGGCAGGCAAAACAATGACCTCAGTGGTTGTGTTTGAAAAAATGCTAGCAGAGTTCCTTGGCCCACCCCAAAAAGGGGTGCCACCCTCTCATTCCAAATACACTTTCTGAGTATGTACAGATTGGGGAGTTTTTGTTAGTATTTATTAAATACCTATGGAGAACACAAAACTGAATAACAATGAATCTTGATGGACTACTTTTTCTTAATATTTACGTCATAATTTTGCCTTGAGCAAATAGGAGTCAACTTATTTAACTTTTTGAGTAAGTAACTCCTGAAAATGGTTCAAATGTAAATGAAACCAAAAGTATTCAATGAAAAGTTCAGTCCCCTTGATCAGGTTGCCATCACTCCTCTAACTCAAATAATCATTTGTTTCTTATTTGTTTTTCCAGAGTTACTTTAAACATGTATGAGCAAACTTGTATATAGATAATTATGTATTTCTTGCCTTTCTACACAAAAGGTAGTATATTACATACACAACTTTACACCTTGCTTTTATCCCTTAACTATATGTGTTGGAGAACTTCCCATATCAGTGAATAGTAATCTTTCTTGTATATTTTTAATAGATGCAGAGAACTCCTTTAAGTTTAACCAGTTCTCTACTGACTGACATTTGGGACTGCTCTTCTTGTGCTATTACTAATAGTGCTAAATTAAATAATATAGCACATGGATCAGTTTGTACACTTGCAGCTAAATGTGTTGGATAACTTCTCACTTGTGGGACTGCTGAGGCAAAGGAGATATACGTATGCACGCACACGCACACACACAACACACCTGTATAATTTTAGTAATTGTTGCTGAATTCCTTTCAGTAATCAATGTATCTTTAAGCAATGTATGACTGGTTCTCTACATCTTTGCCAAGATTATCAAACAGTACAGAACAGAATCAAAGGATTTCTGCCAATCTGATAAATGAAAAAACATATTTGAGTTAGTCTGAAGTTGCATTTCTCTTATTACTGATGAGGTTGGGCATATTTATATTTAGAAGTCATTTGTATTTCAGGGAAGTATCTGTTCATATCCTTTGTGTATGTTTCCATTGAATCGTTTGTCTTTTCCTTATTAGTTTTTAGGAGTTCATTTACATTAGGGAAATTAGTCTTTTGCTTATTGTTGCAAATATTTTCCCCAGGCTGCCAGAAGATTCAGTGTCTGTTGAGGGTTCACTCTTTGCCTCAAAGATGGCACCTTTTAGCTGTGACTTCAGGTAACTGAAAAGATAGACAAGCTCTCTGAGGCCTCCTTTATAAGGTCACTAATTCCATTCGCAAATATTCAGACTATAGCAAGTATGTTTTATGTATTTTCATTTGTATAAATCTACTATAGTGTTCTTCATTAATGTTTTTTTCTCCTTATTTATACTTATATTACACAATTTATTTTTAGGAATTTTATCACTTGCATATATGAATATTACTAATTTCTAATACTAATTTGTGCCTTGCTACCTTTCTATATTACCATGTAGAGTTGATTCTCTTGGGAATTTCATATATCAATTATATTGTCTGCAAATAATGATAGCTTCACTTCCACGTTTGCAATTTTAATACTTTTAATTTATTGCTGTTGCCTGTTTGGACTGTCTAGTAGCTCTGCTCCAATGTATAACACAAGTGGTAATAGTGGGCACCCTTGCCATTTTCATCACATTGAATGCAGGATGTGTGCTATCAACACGATTTATCACTGTTGGCATTGACCTTGGTCACCTGATTGAGGTGGTGTTCTCCTTGGAAAAAACAGTACTCTATTCCATGGAACTTTTGGGTTTGTTTCTGAAATGCCTGACCCTCCAGATTCTGAGTTCATTCAATTCCACATGCAAAACCAGCCTTGGATATAGGCAGGCAAAACAATGACCTCAGTGGTTGTGGTTGAAAAAATGCTAGCAGAGTTCCTTGGCCCACCCCAAAAAGGGGTGCCACCCTCTCATTCCAAATACACTTTTTGTATTCCCATATGGTACTTTTTGGAAGAAAATCATTAAGTGTGGCTCACACTTACATAGTGGGAAGTTATGCTCCACTTCTTTGAGAGCCAACTATCTACATAAGTTATTTGAAATTTTTCTGTACAGTAGATTTTCCTCTTCTCTCCATTTACTGATTTAGTCTATCATTCATTTTCATGGCCTTAATGATATTTATGGTACACATTGTGTCATAATCCCATGCTATTTTATTTTATAGCTTGAATTGCTCCAGCTTTAGTCATTGGAAGCTATTTCAGCTGGCTCCTTTGTCCCTTTGACAAATCTCAATGTGGGTTTTGTTTGTTTGTACGCTCTACATTCATGTTATATATTTCCTACCCCAGTCCAAAAATCAGTCATTTCTCCAAGGATGCATGGTTCCTTTTATAGGAAAAGGCATTT
The DNA here is from genome assembly GCF_008728515.1 of Papio anubis. Lineage (NCBI taxonomy): Eukaryota > Metazoa > Chordata > Mammalia > Primates > Cercopithecidae > Papio > Papio anubis. Next base: position 89,854,488 of record NC_044979.1, on the reverse strand, counting down.
GAAACTAAGATCTGGGTGATAGGTGTGCTCATTGATACTGGGATGTTGCTCCTTCTAGAACTTGTCAGTTATCAGAGCAAATAAATATATATATGAGAATATGCCAGTGTGTGTATAGACATCCATACAAATAGTTCTATATGTAACCGTCTGTATCTACATTAAACTAAAAATTGCTTAATACTGATACCTACAACTCCAGTCCCTTCCCACTGGATCATTCTAGACTCTTCCCCTGACTTATCTCTGAACTCTCAGTCTAACAGTAAGAAATCTGGCTTTTACCATTTATGCATTTATTTAATTGTTCAATTTCAGTATACATGTATAGTGGTGTCAAAATTGTTAACCAGTAACCCTGTAGGAAACAACTTTGTGAAATAGAGTATAATGCTTATATACCATTGCCTTTTTGTCTTTTTTTCAGTTTTACATATTCCACTTATTTCTAAAGTTGTATCTCAGGTCAGCATTTTCTCCCTGACCCCTTTCATTGAAATTGTCTTACACATTTTATTATAGTTATATTGTTTGGTTACATTCTACATTCTATTCTGGGATTCCCTAACCCCCTAATTTTTTAATTTTTAACAAAATTAATTTAAAAAATTTTTTAGACATTAAGGTTTTTTTGTGCTAATGTGTTTTCACAAAAGGGTAGTATCATGTGTCCACAATTGCAATATCATACAGAATAGTTTTATTTCCTTAAATATACACCCCATGTGTCACCTTTTCAACCCCCTTTACCTCTCTCCTACCCTAGCAGTTGCTTATTTTTTACTGCCTCTATTATTTACTTTTTCCAAAAGTTTACAGAATTGGACAGTGAACAGCCTTCTCAGACAGGCTTTTTTATTTAGCAGTATGCATTTACATTCTGTCCATGCTTTTGAGTGTCTTGGTATCTCGCTTTTCTTTCTATCAGTGAATGGTATTGCCTTGTATGAATATATCACAGTTTATCCATCCATCTATGAAAAAAAAAACTTGATTGTTCCTAGTTTTACAAATCATTTCAAATTAGTTAGGTAAATACCTAAAAGCAAAATTGTTGGGCCATATGGGAAGACTATGTTTATCTTTGTAAGAAACTGCCATCTTGTTTTACATAGTGGCTACACCATTTTCCATTCCTGTATGTAGCAAATGAAAATTCCTGCTGCTTCACATCACAAGCAATTGATATCATCAGTTATTTGTTTATTTAATTTTAGCCATTCTAGCAGATTTGTCTTGATATTTCACTGTTGTTTAAATTTATAATTTTTAATGACAAACAATGTTGACTATCTTTTTACATGTTTATTTGCCATCCGTGTATCTTCTCTGTCGGTTGTCTGTTCAGATCTTTCACCCATATTTTAATTCAGTTGTTTGTTTTCTTATTCTTGATCTTGTTTAATTTCAGTTTATTTCCCTTCAATATTTTTCTGCAGGGGTGTTTGTTTGTATAGGTGTCTTTCTTTTGCCTATTTCTCAATTCTCAATAAAAAACTGACCTGATTTACCCAGATAATAGTGTACCATGCCAAATTCTAGGTCTAGTTAACTAAAACAAAAGAAAAGTTTGAAAAAAGTTTAGAAAAGATTAGAGACTTAGGAAAAAAAATACGTATTAGCAACGATGAAGGGCTCTGAGTGAAATAAATTAAAGGATGATAAAATAATGATCTCTATGTCTAAGACCTATTACAAACCAAACAACTCTCACTCTTTGACCTTATGTTTTGAATGCTGACTCCATGTTTCTCCCTTGAAGAGCAGTTTATTTGGTCTTCATGTTTGTCGGTATCTCACTGAGAGTAGTTAAGGAGAATTTCAGGGCTGAAATGGAGAGCCCTAAAATGAATAGGTCTATTGGTAAAGCACTGCTGAAAACACTGCATGTGATTCCCAGGGAAATGGACTCTGTACCTGGACTGTATACTAGAATCACCTGGGAAGATTTAAAAATAATGATGCACGAGTCCTACCCTGGAGATTCTAATTTTTGATTGGTTAAAATGTCAGGAATTTTAAAAGCTAATATGCAGCCAAATTTGAAAACCACTGCTTTCAGGCAGGCTTTCCAACTTGATAAGCTTTCTCCATTTTACAGAGATAATTTACTCTATATATTATATATATACACTATATATACATATATAACATATATTATATACTCTGTGTGTGTGTGTGTATATATATATATAATAGAAACCACTAGAAAAGTGGGATCTCAAATGAAAAGAAGCCCATAACAGAGGAGGCATCCTTATGAGTTGAGCAGGATATGATGTAAGAAAAACACAATCACCAGCACAATATCAAGAAAACTATGAAATGCTTTCTATGTGCATTTTGTGTTTTGAACCACAAAATAACCTTTCTAAGAGCTTCCAGAGTTATTACTTAATTAAAAGGTGAATGAAGTAGAGTAAGAATATTCAAGAACTAGTGGTCTCAAAATAAGTCTTTCAACTTTTAATCCAGGTACAGGATAAATACATCTTTTAGCCAGAACTAGATTCTTTCTAAACAATTTTTAAACATTTAATATCTGTCTGTGTGTTTTCCTGATGATTTTTCTATGCATGTTAAAGAAATGAACTAATGTTTATGAAATTGTATAAGTCATTAAAGGTTTTCAAAGTATTAAATTCAATTTGTGGTTGAGTGGGTAAAAAAAAAAGTAGTGTTGTTTCTATTTTCTAATGAGTATATCTCCTCTAATAACCAGAGAATTTCAGTGAAAATTATTTCATCTGAAGTAGTTAAATATTATGTGGGAAAAATTTTTAATAAGCTGTGTTAAAATAGGATTGGCCCGTCATTGTTTATAATCTTATCAGTTCAGCCTTGCCTGCTCTCCTTCAACCTTGCCTGCTCTCCCTGCCAGCTAATACTTATATCTGCTTCCACAGTAATCATGGTTCCGAAATTTTCCATTACATAATTCAAACTGGGAAATTCTACCATTGCCTTTTTTACTTTTAGTCGCTCTTCCCCAAAATAAACTTTCTTGTACAGAAAAGAATACTAATACGGAACTCATTAACTAGTACCTAGGCCAGTGTAAGAGAAAGAGAGAGAGACAAGGAAAGAGGGAGACAGAGAAGAGAGACAAACTAGCAGGGAAAGAAAAGGGTTTTACTCATTTTAGAGAAATTCTAGCAAAGTACTTTTCTGTTCTCTATTTTTCCTCTTGCTAAGAAAATTGAAAACATTCACATTTAGTCTTATTGCTTACTTTATTAGAATTATTTACATAAATTTATTGCATAGTGTCACTTTTTAAATTTTTTTCTAACTTTCCTAATACCTGTTGGTTTAATCTTTGTTGTCATTTTATGTTGTTTTTAAAACAAATTCTCTTTATTTTTAGTTTTCTGATCTATAATTTAATGCACAAATTTAAAGTTCAACTTTTTAATTGTTATCTAAATCTAGTTAGGATCTCTTTATTCAGTTAAGTAATATAAGAATGTTAGAACATTTTACTTACATCTTCTTTACTCCTGCTCAACACATCATAGCTTATGCCAAAATCGCCTGGGGTATTAGCAGATATTAATTTTTTTCAATAATGTATTTTCCGTTTAAAACATTTACTGTGTTTTATTTTGTGTTTTTGTTATTTCTTTCCTTTCCTGTCTCATATCTTTTTCTATTTATTGTCCTGAATACAACTTCCGGTAATTCTTTTAGAGTTTTATGTGGAATAATGTTTTTGAGCCTGTATCAGTTTCCTGTTGCTTCTCTAACAACTTTCTGCAAATTTCGTGGCTTAAAACAATGGAAGTTCATTTTCTCACAGTTCTGAGGGGCAGAAGTCTAAAATTAGTCTTTAGGGCTGCATTCCTTCTGGAGGCTCCAGGGAGAATCAGCTTCCTTGTCCTCTCCAGTACCCAGAGGTCACCTACATCCTTTGCCTCATAGCCCTCTTGCCCCTCTTCAAAGCCAACGGTGTAACATCTTCAAATTTCTTCTCCCTGCCTCTTTGTTTCTGTCAACACATAGCCTTCTGCTTCTTTTGACCTTGCTTCCCTCTTAAATGACCCTTGTGATTACGTTTAAGGAATCCCTGGATAATCTGTAATAATCTCCCCATCTCAAGAAACTTAATTTAATCACATTGGCAAAGCCTTTTTTACCCTATAATATTCATGCATTATGGGCGTTAGAAGATGGATATATTTGGAGGGCCATAATTCAGTCTACCACCATGCCCTTGGCCAAGTGAACATGTCGTTCTTATAATCTGTTGCTTAAATAAGAGTTTGGCTGGATATACAGTGCAAAGTTTGAAAGTCATTTTTTTTTCCAGAATTTTGTATTTTATCTTAATATCTACTTTTAGGCTGTTAGTGTGAGAAGTGGAGTCAGTCTGGTGTACGGAACTAAATGTTGTTGTGGCTGTGATTATCTTTGGTGCAAAATAGTCTTCACAATCCTCTAGTAGTGGGCTATAGTTGCCTTGTGCTTATGTGCTGGACTTTTTTTTTTTTTTTTTTTTTTTTTGGTGTGAGTGCCCCACCCTCAGCTGGAGTACCTGTTCATCTTCATCACAGGGTAGGGGTGCAGGGTCTCCTCCCATGCTGTTGTCTCTCCCTCATTGGTGGTAGACAGAGTAGCTGGGATGACAGGCGCCCGCAACCACGCCTGGCTAATTTTTGTATTTTTAGTAGAGATAGGGTTTCACCATATTGGCCAGGCTGGTCTCAGATTCCTGACCTTGTGATCCACCTGCCTTGTCCTCCCAACATGCTGGGATTACAGGCATGAGCCACCACGTCTGGTCCATTACATTATTAAAAACAAATTAATTAGACACTTAATAAAGTCTTAAATTGTATGTGTGATTTCTGACCTTTATGTGTTACCTTGAGCAAGTCACTAACCTCTCTGGACCTCTAGTTCCCCACATCCCCACATGTAAGCTTTGAGGGATAAATTAAATCAACTTTTAAGATCTCTTCCATTATTATGACTTGGGGTAAATAAAGATAGCCAATGAAATAAAATATCAGTTTACTACTTTGGGGGCCTCTTTTTCTCTTTTCTATAAACTGTGCTGGCTAAATTTCAACCAAGATCTTTTAGATCCTCCTCATAAATCCCATAATTTCATATGCTTCCTGTTACATGTGTCCACTTTTTCTTAGGTTACAGCTTTTCTCTAGGAAATGTGATTTTTGGATACTCTAACAGAAGTGACAGTCGGAGAGTATTTACATTCTTCTGCTGCAAGTAGAAAAAATTTTGATTGATTCCTTCACTACTCTCCCTTCCCTCTCCCAATCCTTGAATTCCCATTTCTTAGCTCCATCCAACTGAAGTGAGACAATACAAAATAGCAAATTTATTGGCACCTAGATGTTCCAACCAAATGGTTGAATGGAGAACTCTGCGTATGCTCCTGACCACCCCTTGGGCTTTACTGTAAATGAATAATGGCAGTGTTTATAGATTTCAAAACAGATGCAAGGAACATAAAGCTACACTGCTTTCGAATTCTTTTCGATTGAGTTCTGGATAAATGAACTTTCAGGATGAAAACAGAGTAGTCAGGGAAACTTAAGGAGAAGAGTATGCTTGAGCTTTGATCTGAAGCTTGAAGCACTGAGAGGTACAGAATTGGTCCAAACTGGAATCTCTTGAGCACAGCCTTGAAAAATGTGAGATGAAATTAGTAACAAAAAGAGTCCATAAGAGGACATGATCATCTACACCTAGGACACAGTGGGTGGTGAGAAATGGTCACTCTGAAATAGCTTTTTAAGGCTACTGAAAATTATGCAAGTATTCAGGTTTTATAAAGTTCTGAGTTTCTATCTTCTCATGGTTTTATAATACTAAAAATATTTTGTTAGCTCTATTTCTAAAGTATGTTAACTATTTAGCTATCATATACTTTCTGAATATAATCCCAACATTTTTTTGCCTTTGAGTGTTATGTTTTTGACCATCAGAATTAATTTTTTTTCTATTAATAAGTACTTTCTACTTTACTTAAAACTTTGGTGCTACATTTAGAAAATCCTTCCCGGTCCTCTAAAATTATATCAATATTTAACTTAGTTGTTTCCCAAGGCATTTAAACATTTTTGTATAAATATTCAATTTTATATTAATTTTGGTGTATGTTAGGGAATGTTAACACATTATTCTAGTTCTATTTATTGGGAAAATAATCATTTCCATTAATATGAAAGGTCATCTAAATTATATACCAAATTCTTATATATTCTGTGTTCCCTATTCCTTCTTGCTGCACCACTGCCCGCATAATCATTTTGCTCCCTTATAGGAAAAGGTTCCTTGCAACAACTTCCCTTACTTATTGCTTTTTAACAAATTTTCTTGGTACTTCTCACATGCATATTATCTCAGATAATCTTTAGCATATTTTGATATGTATTTGGAAATAAATCTATCCAGGTGTCAAATATTTAGTGAAATAAGCTATATTGTTAGTTCTGACTTCAGATAATTAAACAACAACAACAATGAAAACTAGTTCTCTTTGCAAATAAAAATTTTCTTTACAAATCTGAAGTCCTTTAGTGGACTTCTTACTTATTAATGAATATTTTACATAGTTTAGTTCAAGTCAGAAGTATGTGAAAACTTGCATTCAAATGGAACTGTTTCTATTCAAATTAAACTATTTATCATTTTATGATCACCAAAATATCTAATAGTCTCTCCTTGGTAGATAATCTGATGTGACTGCCTTTGCAAAGCAATTATGTCAACAATGTTTTATCTACAAGAAATTACATGCTGTCAATTGCTTTATCCCTTTGTGTTCTTCTGACATATCCACAAGAACAGTCTTTCGGGTAGAATAAGGAAATAGTCACTGTACCAACTGGAGAGGTACAAAGAGTATCTCTATAGAGAATCATCCTTGTCTGATGCATTATCTTTTGATTTGTGCAGATTCTTTCCTGTAGTATAACTTACTGATTTCTCGTTGTTAAGTATGAATGAATGTATCACACCACTTTTCTCCCTAAGAAAGTGGAAAGGAATCAGACAGTGAAAGGAAATGAGAGAAACAAAGCTCTAAATTTATTTACTTAATAATTTTACCTGGTGGTAAAATGGATTCAATTACCTCTAACAATCTTGCAAAAAATAAATGTTTATTAGGGTTTATACCTTTATCCTTTACTATTCTAGAATGAGATCTTATCCTTTCCAGATTTTGAAGGAAATTGAAAATGTTCTATCTTCCCTGGAGAAAGTATCATGAGTGAACTAAAAGCTAAAATCTAGGGGTCCTCGTGTCTTTGGATAAGGCATAATTGTTCTTCTTTTCCTTTTCAGTTTCTTCTTTGTGGCATTTGTGGAATATTGTGCGCCAAAAAAAAATCAGGACTTGTCGTAAGTTTTTGATTTGTTTGTATTATGCATTGAGGTGTTTGAAATGTAAAATTCTAAAATAGAAATGATGACTAGCCAGTTTTCATATACTGAATATTGCTAGTTTGAGACAAAAAAAAAAAACTGGCAAAAAATCCTGCCTTTTCTGTTTTCAAAGAAAACCATCAAAATTATTAGAAACCATGACAAAAGCCCACCAATATAAAAACACTTTAATAAACTCTTTAAATACCAGAATATGTAACCTTTAATGACTGCTGCAGATGGCAGTCTCTAGTTTTCCAATTTGAAGACTGCCAGACAATCGCCTGAATCCTTCAGTGAGCTCAAGAAGATAAAGCTTCAGCCCATGAGAAATGTAACCGTTTAAATATGGAACTGGGCCTAAGGATTATTGGCTTTCTTTGACTGTGAAGCAAGTTTTGCGAAGCAGCAAGACAGCTCTGTTGCTATGGTTACAGTTAATTCTCAGAGATTTATTTTATTTTCTTTTATTACTGTGAATGCACACATAAGTGTTTTCAGATGTTTTCTGGTACTATAGTGGGTTTCTGGGGTATGGAACACACTCCCAGTTAACTCTGATATTGGCTGGATGAGACACACTGCATGCTGAAGTGTGGATTCCACATTGCCTTTCATGATTTTTTATGAGAGTTTGGAAATAAGGAAAAAGTGTGGTTTATTTTACCAAGTATTATGGGAAAGAACATAGACACTTACAAATTAGCAAAATTAATACTACACAGGGACCCTAGGAAGTGGCCTTTGAGCCTAACAAGAGTTTTCCAAGGGGAGGCCAGTTATGTGAGCAATCAGGCAATTGGAAGCATTGCAGTTATTTTTATTTGACCCCTTTTTCTAATCACACCTTTCTTTGTGAGAACATCTATTATGACAAAAAGGCTAAAGCCCTCATTGCTTTAGATAGCAATTTTATATTTGATTTTAAAAAATTACATAAAGGGAAAAATGAAACCTTTAGAAAAAAATGTATTTTTTCAGGCTTGTAATTTGCATTTATGATTCTCCCATCATTCTTTAGACATGGCCTTCATTCTTCTTATGCTCTTCCTCTACCAAGACTCTTTATGACTATGTAGGAACAACTCCTTGGGAGAAAGCAAGTAAACAAACAAGGAAACAAGACAAAAAAGGAAAAGAAAGAGAAAAGAGAGAGAGAGAAAGAAAGAGGAGGGAGGGAAGGGAAAAATAAAAAAGGAGGGAAGAGGCTTTTTGTTGTTGTTGTTGTTGTTTTATACAAAGGCAAGAGTGTCACTTTTCTGTCTTTCTCTTATAAGTTACAAAGAAAAAAAAATAATGAAATCTGATTTTTTTAAGAAACTACCATTCAGGTGGTAGCTGTATCTACTATTAAAAGGTACATTATCCTCTGTACTTTCTGAGATCCCCATTGATGGCATTTAACTACCAAGATTTTCTACATTTTAATGAAATTAAAAAAAAAAATTTCACTCCAAATATATCTGCAGTCTAGAGTCTCCAACCTGGTGAAATTTGAAAATAGTATATGGTTACAGATTTTAACATTTTAATTCCTGGATAAGATTGCTTTGTTAATACATGTTAATGAGGTGTCATGCCTTTAAAGAATTAATCAGAATGACATCAGGAAAGATATGGGCTTTCATGTGATAGAAAACTAAAGGTATTGTCTACTTTCTCTGTAAAAATAATTAATTATTTGAAGCTTGATTATAATATCTTTCCATATTTTCAGAGAATGAGTAAACACCAAAATATATCCCCAAAGAACAGCATGACATCCAAACCTACTTTAAAATAAAATATAATTGGTTAATTCTAGTAGGCATCATGAGCTATAAGTTTATACTTAGTAGGATGATTTTATTATTGGTAATGGATCTTCAGTATTATATTTAATCAAGTATAAAAAGATTTTATTCATTATTGGATTTTTAGCTCTGATGATACAGATGCAATAAGGAATGCTGAATTAAGTTGAAGAAATGAAATTAACTACTGTAGTTACTGACATGACATATTCTCAAGAAAGCCTTCTCCAAAAATCTTGGCTGGGCTAAATTCTTCTCCTCCCTACTCCTAGGGCAATCCATATATCCCTTTCTTAATATTTATCATGCCATGTTAAAATTCTGGATCTTCTCTTTCACAAGATTTAACTATTCTCAAGAGGAAGAATTATGAATGATTGATTGTAATGCCAGCAGCTGCTGACTCAGGGGCTAACAGATGCTAGGTGCTTAATAAGTGCAGAGTAAACTCAACTGTCAATGAAAAATAATACCTGATAAGGCCGGGTGCAGTGGCTCACGCCTGTAATGCCAGCACTTTGGGAGGCCAAGGCGGGCCGATCCGCGAGTCAGGAGACTGAGACCATCCTGGCTAACACGGTGAAATCTCGTCTCTAGTAAAATTACAAAACATTAGCCGGGCATGGTGGTGGGCGCTTGTGGTCCCAGCTACTACTCGGGCGGCTGAGGCTGGAGAATGGCTTCTAGAGACTCCGGGGAGAAGTAGACTTGCAGTGAGCGAGATTGCGCTTCACTGCACTCAGCCTGAAGGCGACAGAAACAGAATCCATCTCAAAAAAAAAAAAAAAAAAAGAAAAGAAAAGAAAAGAAAGAAAAATAATACCTGATAAAGTAAAATTAAATGTTAAAGCGAGTTACAAAGCTGTTTGACTTGGGGAATTATAGCAAAGGAGAAGATCAATAAAGTCCAAGTTAGGACTTAATTTGTGCCTTTCATCCAGGAGTCTAAGGAAGAAGCAAAATTATTTCCAGGAAATGAAAAATATCACTGATGTGGGAATAAGTAATTCATATTGAAGGACAAGAGAGGTGACTGGAATAAGACTGTGTTCCAGAGAAGAATGGAAATTAGATTGCATAATTCAATTAGTATCATACTATAAAGTATCATGAAAGCCCATAGAAGAATTTAGACCAGATGCAAAAAGAAAATATAATTATTAAAGTTATTTGACTAGTTAATTTAAGTTTATTAAATATTCACAAAATATGTACGTCTCAGAAAGCATTATTCTTGGTTCTGCTAGGGATCCTATGATAGTTGTTGATTAACTCTCCTAGCTCTATTAATAGACACTGAGATCCAACCAATAGTAGGACCAAAAGCAAAGCTACATCATCTGTTTCTCTAAAACAAACAAACAAACAGTATTTTTGGAACACCGATTGTATATTCTTCAACAATAGTGCCACAAAGTAATAAAATATTTGTAATATATGGGGGCCAGTTCATAGGAGTCCCTAAAGTACTTGTTTAGGAAATACATGCACAATGAAATATGAGTGAACTTTTTTTTAAAAAAAGAGATTTAACTAAGTTTCCTAAGCTCATATAGGTAGGAAGGTATAAAGATTTGAAGTTAGGTGGAACTAATGACAATCCAAAGAGAAGCTATTGAGATATTTTTGAAGGATTGACACAGTGAAATTAGATTTGGAATCAGAAAAATCTCGGTTTGGTGCCTAAACTTAGCGTTAGCTATTTACCATTCATTTTTCTAAAACACGTGTTACTGTCTCAGAGGCTTGCTGGGAGTGTTAATTGAGATGATATCTGTTAAAGTTTCTAGCATAGTAGCACACAGTAGATGTTAAATAAATATTTAAATCTGAATCTACCTAGAAGATAAATTTTGTTTGCTTCAGGGTTTTCATAAGCTATATTCTTGGCTTTAATATCGTCAGCTATCAATTTCTGAAACACTGTGGTATACTCTCTCTGTGTACAGTGAGTCAGAGTGAATAGAAACTTGGCTTAAAAAAAAAAAATCTCCTGTCCTCTGTGAAGCACCAAAACCACTTTTTCTTCTTTATTGTAGGTTAGTCATCCTTGACATGCAGCCCGACAGGGCAACTGTGTTCTGGTCAGGTTTGACTTTTCAACTTTAACGCTCCCTTTCTTTTTTTTTTTTTTTATCAGATGATCCTCTTTTCAGCCTGCTGTATCTGTGGACTCATTGGGGGCATCCTGAATTTTCAGTTCCTCCGGGCAGTCACAAAGAAAACTTCCTCCCTATACCCTCTGCACGTTGCCTCCATGTCTCTCGCGTGCATTGGGATCGGGGGCTGCACGCTCTCTTCCTGGCTCACTTGTCGACTAGCCAGTTATGAACAGAGGAGGATGTTCTCAGAAAGGGAGCATTCCCTGCATCACTCTCATGAAATGGCTGAGAAAGTGAGTTTCGTACCTTTTCCTCTCACTGCTAGCACATGATGAAGACTGAAGTCCACTCTGGGTGAATCAACTTGAAACTTTAGATCACAATTTGAGGAATCAGATTTTACACATTTGGCTCTATTGGGTTAAGAATAGAAATTTTATATATATATTTTTTTTCTCTGCAATTCATGGGTACACCTATTTTCAACAAAAGTTTGTAGTCTATCTGTCTATTCAAAAACATAGTGCCTAAAATAGTATTTCATAAAATATTGAATGCTTTATAAATATGGATTTTTATGTATTATACTGAGGAAAAGCACAGATACTAAATACACTCTCCACTCAATAATGCCAGTTTTAGAAATTGCATGAATTCCCTTTTCTAGCTCTTCCCTTGTTCTTGTAAGGAGATGCATTTGATTATGTAAATTTGATCTTCAAGTATAAAGGGGCTTTTTTATAAGGTGACAAAACGCCTGGCCTATCAGTGCAGATATTACAGTCCATATAAAGCTTCATTTAATTCTCATCTAAACTTATGCATATGTGGATAGCTTTGCCTGTATTTTAAGCAGTTGTCCTTGCATAATTGTTTCATGAAACCCATATAAATAGGAAGTTAAATTAATTGTATAAAAGGACAAATGGTATAGTATGATGTCTGTGTTTCTATTACATTTTGCACATATTCCTTAATTCAGTTCCTGCTACTGGATCTAGTAGAGAAAAGAGGAAACACTTGTAAAATAAACTCACTAAGGTAATGGCCACATTATATTTTGCTTCATGTCATGGAAATAAAATTGCATAAGCACAGAGCAGAAGTAATAACAGCAAGGCTTACTGCACATTTCTTTATAATGTTTTGAAGGAAAAATATTTATTCTGTAGTGTTTCCATTTTATGTACAATCTATACATTCAAATAAGGGGAGCAAGTGTTCTCAAATTGACTCAAGAAAGCAGTTTTAAGCAGAGCTACGCATGTCCTTCATTAAAGAATTAATAATATACATAGGAAAACTCCAGTAATTTAAAGAAATGATTGTTAAAAATAGATGGTCATTTTATATGTATATATGAATAGTGGCTCTTTTGTGCTTTATTTTTATACTAGTCTGATTTAGTTTTCTGTATATATTTGTGCAATATTTATTGTATGATTGTTATATTTACATTAGAGATTGAGGGCTATTGAAATAACCGACTTGCCCAGCTGCCCGGTGGTGCCCCCGACACCAGAGTTACCTACAAGGTACGCTGACTTCTAGGGAGTTACCATGTTGTAATGTCACTGCAGAAAGCATTACCCCCTTCCAGAAAGTCATGATGTCAACAGATCAGTCTGAACTGATGTTGTTTAATGTTGTTTCTCAAAGTATCGCTTTCATAAGCGCTTACTTTGCAGAGCTGACATAAACCTACATGGCCGAGTCTTGCAGCTTGAAAGTTGGTTGAGTATTTAAAATACTCAGCCCGCCTATAAGCATCCAAACACATTTCTGCTTGGATGATTCACGACTCCTTTTATTGTCTGCTACTTCATGATACTGACTCAGTATAATCATTCATGGGCCAGAGTTTTGTTTTTAATAATAGATATGTCTGGATAAAGACAAACTGTGTATTTCCCTCATGCTAAAATTGCATGAGAAGATGGCCAAAGTTGGACACTAATACAGTAAAATTTCAGTATGAAAAGACTCTTCTAGTAAAATTATCTTATGTGATAAATTTTAAATTTAGTTCCCATATTTCAAATTGTTAAAAATAAATAGTAATGTTTCTTGGTTTGCTCAAACAAAGTAATTGGACATACAGAAAGTCATATGGATACTATGGCCCATTTGCAGAAAGCCCATTTGCAAATAGTCACATTGGTCCAGCCCAAATTTAAACTACAATCTTCCTATTAAATTAAGCATGCCTATTTGCAAATTTGTTTGCAAACTGGAGACTCACTCATTTTAAAAACAATTTTCACTCTTTTTCCGATCAGTGATTTTGCTGTGTTCATGGCAGAGTGAATTCAGTTAAGAAAATTCTTTTTTTGTAAAATTTTTAAAAATTGTTTTACTAAATTCTGCAATTGAAGGTTAATATAATGGATTAACTTTTTATCGTTTCTAAGCAGTTTTTGAGTGCAAAGTCCTTGTAGAAGGAGAAAAGGCACCGAATGGGTTTATGTAAATCTACTAGAAATTTGATTTTTCTCTTAGTAGGTAAAAGGGGAAAAGTAAATTTTGTTGAAGATCATTGAGGGTGGGGGGTGATTCTACTTATTTTGCCATCAATGGTGAGTTCCTCAATGAAGCCTCAAATCAGATTTCTGAGCTATGAACTTAGCTCCAGCACAATAACCCTAATATATTTTCAGATTTTTCATCACACGCATCTCTAGGAGAGTTTCACCATGTACATATCTAGCAGATTCTCCAAACAGAGCTAGATAGAAATAGATAGAAATAAATTGAGAAAATATATATATATATATGTGTGTGTGTATATATATATATATATATATTTTTTTTTACTGCTCTCTTGCAAATAGGCTTGTTCAAGCATGGAAAGATGCTGCCAATCTATTTTTAGATAATTTTATCAACATATTTTTAGTATGGTGCTCTAACCATTAAAATATGAATGGGCTTCACATCCCATCACTTTTTATTGTATTGGGAAGGGTTTAATATTTAATAAAACATATGAATTAAAAGCATCACAGTTTTTCATAATGTTATTTCATATCATCGAAAGTGAAACTTTTAACGCTAGTTTGTCCTTTGCATCTGTATTTTCAGTGCTTTTCTATATAGTTTTACTTATTAACTTTTTAGTAACTGATCCATTAAAAACATGTTAAGAGACTTCGCTGTTATTACTTCTTACTGGAAGAGGGATGGTGTCATGAAAAACAATCTTTCCTACTATGATTTTTTAGTGATCCATAGTTACAAATGAGCAATGATTCCCTTGTAGGCCTTTTTCTGTTCTTAGCAAAAGGCCATGCATTTTCCTATAGAATAAAGTCACCTCTAGAATGCATTGGCACTTTGTTGACAGGCTCAGCAGAGTCTATGCGTTAGAAAAACTTGCTCATTTAACCATCTTCTTCTTTCTAGGCAAGGTCTTTCCAAAATTTAGTTGAAGAGAGAAAGAGGAAACTCAGGAAAGTGGGGAGAGAATGGACTGTTGTTGTGGATAGAATATTTTGGTCTAACCGACTCTTACTTCAGCATTTTCATGTGCTCCAAGATGCCATGAAATTTTATTTCCTCAAATATAACAGCAATATCCTTGTCTTTCCCCAAAACTTAGCAAGTTTTTCAATGGATTGAAATTTCTGTTTTGCAAACTCATTAACCAAAACAATGTCTTATTCCAAAAGCCAATTTTAATTAATCATGTCATTTTTCTAACAGGAAATGACAGACAACATGAGCAATGGAGGACCACAGCTGATATTTAATGGAAGAATATAATCAATGTTTTAAAGAATTGAACACTTTTTAGGATTTTCATGAGGTGATGAGACACCAAAGGACTAGAAAATAAAACAGTTTTTGCATTTGCATTTATTTCTCCTGAGCATCCACTAAAATTATTCTTCCTAAAAAACATATTGCCTCACTGGTTTCTCCACCCTTTTTCATGGGGTAAAAAACTTTCCAGAAACATTCTAATACAATAATTTCAAGAGGCTTTCCAGATTGTTTCCTTTTCAGGAAAAAGAAATAATAAAACAAATAAAATGCATATTCTATACAAACACTATTTGACTAGCATGATTATTAGATTTGTAATGACATATTTCATATGAGTAATTGAAAAGTGCAAATATCAAGAAATAAAAATAACTTACTGATGTCTTTGTTTTGAAAGACAGATGGCTTCAAGGATGCCACAATTCAAAACCTCAGTAATGCCTTGTTATAAAAACATTGTAATTATTTTCAACTTGTTAATGAAATATATTTCATAATTTATTTGTAAAGGACGAAAAACCTCAAGCATAAAAAAGAGACTTTTTAGAGAGAGAGAATATTAATCTATATGGTATTTTTGCACAAAGAGTGAAAAGTTATATGTGAATATCATTTAAGAAAATAAACATGTTTTGATCATACTGTGCAGATTGATCTGCATGTTCATGAATGAGCCTAAGAATAAAGGATGTGTGTGAATGTGTGTATATATACTGTAAATATACAACATTTATACAGCATATATTATAGCATACATGAATGTAAATAGGTATTAGGAAAGCAATTGTGATGCTGTGGGGGTATTATTAAGATTCTACTCCAATAGAAATGGGAAGGCAATTGCTCAAGGCTCTTCTATGCCCACAAAATCACATGTTTAATTTCTACTAAACTTGCCCATTTTTCTTCTTTTTATTAGGTTTGTTTTGTGTAAATATCATTGTGGCTGATACTTATGAAGATGAGTGATCTGAATAGTGTAGTATATAGATAGATTACTTATTTTACTGTTTCACTATGATTATAGTACTTATGTATAGCAATTAAAATTAATTTATAAATGAACATGATTTTAATGACATACTTCCATATTTATAAAGACATCATGACTTAAAATTGTTGATGGTATTGATATTTCAAACACCTTGCAGTCCAATTAAATGATACAAAAGGGCAGATGATGTAACCCCCCAACAATGAAGTTATAATTACCTTTGCTATAATTTAATTTAGGCGTTTTGTTTTACAATTTTCATGAAATAATATAGGCAGTCCATATATAAGAAAGCATATATCCAAAGATCCTGAAATAATTCTTTGTGGAAAAAGTAAAAAGATAGGCTAACATTTATATAGCTATGTTCATTCCTTTCCTGTAATAATGGAATGTTAAAATAGCAAACAAGAACAACACATATACGTGAAAAAACAACATATATCTGAATATATTTATGAGAATATAACCTGTGGCAACAGGCAAAGAAATCTATTATTTTTAAGTACATAACTCTCACTATATTGTATACTTTTCTTTCTCCCCAAATCTAGTCAATTTTCAAGTCATTTTTTATGAGTTACTTATTGAACCATAGGTAAATTAAAATATTTAGTACCCAGTATGAGAATATGATTTATAAACAAAACATGAGTTTTAATTGTGCTAACACAGTAATAATGATACAAGTTAATGAAAATTTGAAGGTCTTTTATTTTATAGCAACATGATCATCATGTAACCTATGTAAATCAGCTCACTAAAAATTCTGGCTGTCATCTATTCAACAGAAATAACGGGACTCTGCTTTTTTGGTGTAGTTTTTGAAGTCTCCCAATGCCTTTGGATAACTTCATTGCCTAGTATATTACAGAAGCTGTCCATAAATGCAACCTCACATAGTGAATCAACATCATAACCATTCATTCAGTGCCACAAACAGGCATGATCTTTGCCAATAAAAATCTAAATTACATCATGAACATGTTTGTGTGTGTATGGTCCTACTGAATTCACGCAAGAATGTAGTTTTGTACTGCAAGAATAAACACTGACTCTAATTTTCTGTAGCATTTCTCTATAAACATGTTTGTACAATACAAAATTATAATACATCAGAAAAATGTTGTAATGTCTTTTGAACTGATTTATAACATAACACATTAAAGGGCAAAAGAAGGCATATCACTGCTTTGATGTATAGTTAAAAAGAGATGCAATCATCACAATTATTCAAATAGTTTACAGTGTATGTTTAACCAAGTATAGATATATTTTTAAATATGATCATTTCTACCTAGTGTTTTCAGAGTTGAGTTTAGAATGATTTACTTGGGATGTGCAGTGATTCTTTTTTAGATAAGTGGGGGATGTTAGAAAGATATTGTTTAAGTGCTTGAAAATTTAATTTGGACAATACATTGAACCACATGCTGGAATGTTTTAAGTGACTACCTTATAGTTTTAGTATGAGCCTACCCTTGGAAGAAAGCAAGGTGATACTAAATTAGAAAAAAATATGTGAAACTGGTGTGGTGGTATGCTTTGGACCATATCAAATAGGGAGAGGTATCATAAGCATAAAAGAATACAATCGGGCTCTCTTTGGAAATTTTAAACATATATGTGTATGTGTGTATATATATTCACATATGTGCATATGTATATGTATATATACATACACACGATGGTTTGGAAATGGAACATGATATGACAACTCTACTGACATGTCTATAATAAAATGATGTGCTTTGAAACTACATATGGTGTTGGCTTTCTTTTCATTATAATGCAGAAATGCTTCCCCAATAGCTACATGAATAAATGTGCTATTGTGAGAGTGGCAAGGGATAGCCTGCTGTGAATGAGGGGAAAGAGATAGTCACAGATGAAGGATATAGAATTAAATAAGAATATTAGTTGAGATACAAAAGTTAGAATATGTTCAAGTATAGAGAGAGACTGGTTGAAGACATCAAACAAAATGATTATAATAAGAATGTGAAGTCCCTAAGGGCATGCGAAAATAAGACACAGATCATATGAGACAGAATTTACTATGGTAGGACAGAGATTGCATGTGATGTCACAAATTAAACCACAATATTTAGAGAACTCTGATGGCCTACTTGAGTTTGTCAAATTGGTTGCTACTGGCATTTGGGCTGGATAATAACTTATTATGCAGACTGTCCCACACATTTCAGGCCATTGAGCATCTTTCGTCACTTCCCACTAAATCCCAGGAGGACATTCTAATCATTTTAATAACCAAAAATGTCCTAACAAATGCTTACCTGTTTCTTTGGTAGGGAGATACTACCCAGTTAAGAACCACTGAGGAAATCCTTTGAACATAATCCAGAGCAGCCAATTTTAATGCCACCCATAAGGGAAGCCTTGAATTGCTCAAGGTCATAAACTCACTGTTCTAAGGTCTACCTGCACTGTCTAATATGGTAGCCACTCTCCACATGTGACTATTTAAATCTAAATATCAATTAATTAAAACAAAAAGAATATTTTTGTTTTTCAGTTTCTCCATCAAACTAGCCATATTCCAAGTGTCAAATAGATATATATGGGCAACAGTTACAGAAGATCCCCATCATTTCAGAAAGATCCATTGGATAATGCTAGTCAAAAGCATATAGAAACTTCCCATTTCCTTCAGTCCTTGTACAAGTTCTTGCACAATTAACCAACTGTCATTACAATTGAAAATATGAAAAGAGTCAGTAAATACTCCATGGAATTTGAAAGGTGATGCACCAATTATAAATCCATGAACTGGGCTGGGTGCGGTGGTTCACGCCTGTAATCTCAGCACTTTAGGAGGCTGAGGCGAGCGGATCACGAGGTCAAGAAACGGAGACCATCCTGGCCAACATGGTGAAACCCCGTCTCTACTAAAAATACAAAAATTAGCTGGGCATGGTGGCACGCGCCTGCAGCCCCCCTACTTGGGAGGCTGAGGCAGGAGAATCACTTGAACCCAGGAGGCGGAGGTTGCAGTGAGCCAAGATCGCACCACTGCACTCCAGCCTGGTGACAGAGTGAGTTTCTGTCTTAAAAAAAAAAAAAAAAGAAAAGAAAGAAATCCATAAACTGAGCACAACTTGTAAAAATTAGCAAATGTGCACAACCCATAATCAAGTATAAAATTGTTTTAGATATTTCACATTTAAAAAGTTCTGCTTAGAACAATTCCACTAAATTGCTAAATATTGTATGTTTGACAAGCAAAATGAGATGTTGCGTAACCCCTATTTTTGAAGAATTTTACTCTACCTATTACATGTGTCAAAGGATATCCTGCATTTCTTGTGCTTGGGGATGTGAGAATAATAAATATATGGTCTTCCACTTTATTATTTGACTTAGTTCAAAAATGGTGTATTTTAAAACCTTATGTCCCAAACTACATTTTCAAAGATTAGTTAGCGAACATATTTCAGAAACTTAGAGGAGCATCTTAAGTATTATTCAGTTAGAGCACTGTTTCCAAATAAAATGTCAGAAGTTGGCATCACTTCACTCTTTTCTTCTTTTAGTCATTTTTTCTGGAAACATATGTAATATTTCTTACTCAAAGTGTATGACAGCCAAGAAATTCAATTATTCCAAATCCATAAATCACAGGTTGTCAGTTACTCATAGCAGGGGAAACCAATTCAGAAATTGCTGGAAATGTGGATGCCTAGCAAAATTAAACGGAGGAATTTCTGTTTTACTCCCTTTGCTAGGAAAACAATTTATTGAATACAAGAGTCCTTTACTAGGAATACAAATGCATTTCACAAGTAATATATTGCTTAAAAACCAAGCTATAGCCTTAATGAAATTATTTTAATATTTTAACACTTCAATATTATCTACATCAACAAATTATAGTGAAAAGAGACTCCTTCATTTTAGGCAGAAGGCCTTCATTTAGTTGGAAATCTTGCCATCTTTACCTTCCTCCACATCAACTAGGGACTATTGTTTTCACAAGATTTTCTTCACTGAAAGGCTCCACCTTCTTCAGCCACAGAATACATTGCAAGCCTTCCCCCAAAGCCAAAAGTTATTATGCCACAGAAAATTGTCAAGAAGGCTCTAGAATTTGCCTGAAACTTCACAGAAAAATCTAAAATGTTGTCAAAATTTCACCAAGTGTTGTATTAGCTGCAAGTAATCGGGACTCATGACTGTTCCTTAGTATCCAACAGGGTATTGATCTCCACTTGATCATTCTATAACATCCAACCCGGGAGTTGGGGTGGGGACGGGGTGTTGTGCACTAAAAGAAATCCCTTGAAATAATAGGGTCATTGCCCAGGAAAGAAAAGCTACTGATACCTTTGGAGGTGGCTCTATTAGCCAACACTACCCCTCACTCTGAACTATAAGTCAGCCCAAGGATGACATAACACTCAACTTTGTAACATAAAAGTAATCTAAGGGCTTGTTTAGATAGTGGTCTAAATGTCCACTCCTTTCATTACTATCCAAAAAGGCTTTTGAAAGCCAGACTTCTCTTTCTATCTTCAGAGTATATTAGTATTCTTCTATCAACCTCTGAGGAAACAAAATAAAAGCCTCAATGTTCTCTGTAATGAAATGAATTGCTGGAGAGAAGGTCAAGTTTCCAAGTCTCAATATACTTAGTAGTGGTAATATTAGCCTATTGCCATTTACCAGCAAAGAGGATGGTGGCACAGCAGGTGAAAATAAGCATTTGTCAAGCTCTATTTAGCAAATGCTATTATAATAGACATTATCTATAAAGGTGAATATCCCTTTATTATATTAACATCACTTATTTAACAAGAAATAAGAAATAGAATAAACAAGAAAAAGGTGGGTAGACATCATTTTACCTGAAAAGTGAGGTCATTTCTCCTGAATCTTAAAGCCATTCAGCCAAATCATATAACATGTATGTGCATATATACACACACACACGCGCACACACACACACACACTCATACTTAGGTTCATAAAACAAACCAATTCTATCCCATATGAACCATTCTCCTTTATTTAATCTACTTCTTCTGATTTTAAATTCAAATTTCTGGTTCTTGATGCTGCTTTGATTTCAGTTTCCGGTCCCTGCACTTGAACCTGAGACTTCAGCTCTCCAGTTGTCAAGCCTTGACAGTTACCTTCAGTCATTTCACTCTAGACACTTGGGTTCCTTTAACAAAACTCCCTACTCTTGAATCAGCCAATTTAAAATCCAGCTTTAGTCACTGAGGCAGCAGCAGCTAGTGAGAGAAGTGACCGTTTTAGTCACCTGGCCAACAAGTATGTGCTCAGACTGAAAACAGGATTTCAAAGAAAGCCAACTGAAAGAAAACTTGAGCTCCGTAAACCTTGAATATAAAGAGGCTGGAAAATCTAGGAAGTCATTGGAGACAGGCAGAAAGCTGTAACTGAGAAATGGAAACAAGATCACTTTTACCCTAGGCTTTATTGATAAGGTGCTTGGACCTGTAGGGTATAGAAAAAACTAATTTAGTCATGAACAAAATTATTCCCTTATATTAAAGACATGTTCATTTCTGGTATGCTTTTTTTTTTTTTTTTTTTTCCCCTATTTTAAACATCCAGTTTAGTCGATTCGACTGTGCCAAAGATTTCAGGAGAAAAGGTTTTATTCAAGCTGGAGTTAATACTGTCAGTATCACTCTAAAGCCAATATGGTACAAGACAACAGGAATCACAACAAAAAATGTCAAGGCAAAGTGAGACACAAAGAAATCGAGTAGCTTTCTTTCATTCATTAGTCTTTCATTTTATTCATTAGTCTATCCTACTCAGTGCAAATTTTGGACTTTCAGATATTTTACTAACAAATGTGGCCTTAAAGTAATGACTTACTTTGTAAATTCCTGCAGGGCATTTTTTCACAACTGGGCAAGTTCACTTTGCCATTGGACAATGATAAATTCATAACTATAATAATTTCCAAAGCATAGATGTATTACTCACCTTGTAGCTGTACGGGGAAGTCTAGAATATGATACATTAACATAAATTGTGCTTGGTCACTTCAGAGTAAATTGCATATCAAAAGGCACTGCATCTAAATTTCATTTTTTAAATTATCACACTCAAACTTTCGATATCACATTCTTTGGAATTATTTAATGTCAAGAATCTTGGAGTTCACACCTACACAGATTCTGCAGTCATCAAGTGGTTTATTAAACTACAGCATTAAAGTAATATTCAAAATATAAAAGAGAAAACTGTTTTCTATTTTTGTTCTGTACTGAGCAAAAGACAGGTGGAAGTAAATGAGAATTTCCACAGGCACCTTTGCAAGCACCACAGCCAATTGTATTAGCCTAATTCATTGGATTTGAAAACCTTGAAAGAAGGATGTTAAAATTCGATTGCAGAAAGGTCTGATTAGATAGGCAAAAGGGCTTAGAAGAAATACTGACACTAGTTTTTGTAAGAGGACAATAAATACAGATGGCATCTTGTCCTCCTAAAGTAGACTCATCCCCTTGAGATACCTTGTTTACCTCTTCCCAACCTCTAAAAGCAGTCATTAGTGCTCACATCTACATGGATGCACCCTCATGCACACCCACACACCTCAAATTCATTTTATTATTTAAGCCAGTCCTTTTTAGCTGACATCTTTCATCCAAAGTGTTAGGCAGTTCCTTCTTGGCTTTTACCTAGATAAATAATTATAATATCAGGAGCTAAAACATTGGCATGACTTTATTTAGTTCCATATTTTAAAGCTCAGGTTTAAACCATATATGTGTGTGTGTGTCTGTGTGTGTGTGTCTGTGTGTGTGTGTGTATGTGTGTGTATGTGAGTGTATGTAATATAATGTGCTCTGTTAATGTATTTCCTCATTCTCTGCAGGCACATGTGTATCATTTAGTATCAACAATCTAACAAGCAAGTAGAAGGAGCCTTCAGAGTCAAAAATTTATCGTAAGTTCTTTTTTGAAGAAGGATTGTAGATAAAAACAAGCCATCGATAAATAGTTTCCCTTCATTTTTGTCATTTCTATAGCCCTTAGGCTAAAGCAAAACTTTACAAATTTAAGCTCATTTTTGCCATCTGCTGGCAAATTTGTGAAATACAAGTGGTCTGCATCAACCAACATTTGGTTGATATATCCTGTATTTTATATATTTGGCTAAAACTGGTGCTTGTTTGACAGCTTACTAAAATGTTAATATTTTCCAATTTGTTCAAATATCTTACCTTAGCATTTTTAGGCAGAGACTAAATAAAATAAACCATCCATTTTTACAATTCCCTTCTTCATCAGTTTTTGTTATAGACATAGAAAAAGTGAAGATCTTTAGTAATTGAAAGCATAAGTTATGGGATAAGTCGTGCCTGGGTTAGATTCCTTTATTGATAAATAGCTGAATATTCTTGGGAAAGGCATTCGTTCATTCCCCCAAGGAGTATGCGTTAGGACCTGGGCATGTGACTGTTAGCAATACAGATAGGATAGCTACCATCATGAGGCCGACAGTTTTTTTAGAATCCAGGCTCCTCACTTGCACATATATGTAATTATTGTAATAAATTCATAAAGATTATCTGTCAGTGATTTGCCTAGGGCACTGGGCATAGCATCTGGCAGGTTTGCAATAAAGTTTACCCATGATAATGTTGGTCATTGTGATGTTGACACTCATCACTCATTCTACCAATTTGATAAAAACAGTCATATAAAGCGTGATTAAATCCTTCCTGTCAGTACTAGTATTGCTCTTTATCCAGGGTGGGCATTCCTAAGGACTTCTATATCCCTGATATATGACAGAAGAAGCTTCTGAGCCTCTCTGAGGCAAAGAACAAAGCACATGAGATCAGATGTACCCCATACATTGGATTGACATTGTGGAAGTTCCAGGGTTTAGACAGGAGGTCTTGTGTGCTTCCTGCTTTATCTTGGAAACCTGCATAGCTGCCAGGAAAGCAAGCTCACTCTAGCCTGCTGGAACACCAGACACGTGGGGCCACATACAAGGACAGATGCACAAGTGAACCCAACTGAGTCTTGCCCAAATTTGTCCCCATAGAATTATGAGTTAAATTAATAGTTTTATTTAAAGCCACTAAATTTGAGGATAGTTTGCAGCAAAAGCTAACTGATACAATGACATTTTTCATGGAATGCTCTTTATAGGAATTTTTTAATGCAAACTATTACGTATAGTCAAAAATTCCTGTCTGATTCCATCTTCATATAATCCTACTGTAATAATTTAGCTTTTTGAAAAATGAAAGAAATTTGCCTAACATCACACATCTAGTAAGTGACAGAGCTAGGATCTGAACTCCAGCAATTGACTTTAGCATCTAGGAAGACTCTTCACTTTGTACTAGGCTGGTGCAAAAGTAAGTGTCATTTTTCCCACTAAGAGTAATGGCAAAACCCACAATTACTTTTGCACCAACCAATACTATTAAACCATCTAAAACTAGAGGATTTTCTGTAACAACTTCAATCTTCTGATTAAGCTTCTGATTTTTTTCTGTATAAAACATTAAAATAATATATAAAATTCACAAAAGTAAAAGAAAACCATAAACTCACACTCAAGAAATAACTAACATTAACATATGGTATAGACATGTGTCGCTTAATGACAAGGATCCATTCTGAGAAATGCCTCATGAGGCAATTTCATCATTGTGTGAACGTCATAGAGCATACTTAGATAAATCCAGATGGCATACCTTACTACACACTTATGCTATATGTTGTGCTATGCTAATCTCCTTCTTTATCAGCTTTGGTCATGTACATAGAAAAAGTGAAGATCTTTAGTAATTGAAAGGATAAGTTATGGCATAAGTCATGCCTGGATTAGATTCCTTGATTGATAAATAGCCTATTGCTATTTAGCTGGTTGGTAAATAGTCTGTAGCCTATTGCTCCCGGTCTACAAACCTGAACAGCGTGTTACTATACTGAATACTGTAGGAAACTGTAACACAGTGGCAAGTATTTGTGCAACTAAGTATATCTAAACATAGAAAAGATACAGTAAAAAGATATGTCATTATAAACTTACAGGGCCACCATCACATAGGTCAGCTGTTGTTGACCAAAACATAGTTATGGGGCACATGATTGTATTTGTGCATCTAGATTTTTTTCTAAGTGTGTAAGTGTGCATGTATTCTATAAAAAGCAGAGCATATGGCACATATTACTTTGTAACCACCATTATTTCAGCAAACCACCAATTTTTGCACATTTCTGTTGCTCCAGGGATTATCTGATTGGGAGGAATAGAAACACACTAATATAATAAGGTGTATGTGTATGCATGCCGGAGGTGGCAAGGTCAATGATAAAATAATACAGACAGTTGCACAGGAAATTTTCTCTCTCTCTTCCTCTGAGGCCATTGGTCATGGGGTCAAAATTATTTCTAACCTTCTTTCTCCTCCTTATAGAATGAAGCTCTTCTCAGCACACTGCCTTTGACTTGACAGAGCTTTTCATGAGACAGGGACCACCATTGCCTTACTTTCTGTGGAACTTGGACACATTTTAGAGAAAAAGAAAATGGTTCAGTTCAACTACAGGTCCTTGAACAAATAAACTTTGTACATGTCTGTGGGGTAGGGTAGGTAGGAGGAACTGATGGCATTTCTGTTTTCTTCCCTGTGTCGAAGGTGAAACAGGTTAATTTGTAGAGTAACCCCATAATGGTGAACACTGGCATGCAGGCAGAATCACCTTGTTCGCTCCCAAATCACGCAGAGCATGGACAGAAGCTAACGATCAAGCCAGAATTTTTAAAACTGAAAATGGCAAAATCAGTTTCAAAATTAAGCAAGTAAACTTCTAACTGCAACTGGACCCACCTAGGGTTACAA
The DNA here is from genome assembly GCF_008728515.1 of Papio anubis. Taxonomy (NCBI): domain Eukaryota; kingdom Metazoa; phylum Chordata; class Mammalia; order Primates; family Cercopithecidae; genus Papio; species Papio anubis. Next base: position 89,828,561 of record NC_044979.1, on the reverse strand, counting down.
AACTACTCCATGGTGCACTACATTTAGTAGTTGTGAAAGGTTATTACTGGAATATTTGATTTCAGGTAACATTTTGTTTTGGGCAAACTGTCACGATGTCCAGCTTGTTTTTTACTAAATTCTTTTTTGGCCAAATAGTTTTCATTCAAATCACTTACATCCAGTCTAGATCCACCTTGACTGTAAGGTGTAGTCACCTGGAGAGATTTTGATTGAACTGGTCTGGGATGTCATCTGGGCATCAGGAGTTCTTAAAGCTCCTCACCTTAGCTGACTTCCTTGTTTAGCTGAGTTTGAGCACATTGAACAGAAGGGTCCTGCACAGGGGTTTTACAGGACTTTGCAACAAAATCAAGGTAAGGGCCATTAAGTTTCCCATTTATGGACTTAAAATGTCTACTATTAGGTTTTGGGGGCAGTTTCATCCCGCTATCATCTCATGCTGAGTTTGCAGTCATTTCAGGAATATTAAAGAAAATACTTTTTATTTATCTTGTTTGACCCTCCTACCATCTCTCTAAGGTAGCAGGGCAAGCATTATTTTTCCTATTTTACAAGTCAGAAATCAGGTTTAGAGAGGTTAAGAAGCTTTTTGCAGTGTCTAGGAGATGAGGGAGTATGTTAATACTCACATCACTGCTATACATTTCTCTTGGCACTTACCCAGCGTAACCTATTACATGTTTACATTTACACCCCACTTCCACTTAGGCCGCGAGCTCTTTATCACTTATTATTTATTAACTCGCTATCAGGTTATTCATTCAGAGTGTATTGTTTGCGTTTTTCTTGGTTTTCTTTGGAGGAGGGATGAGATGCGGGGGGCTACTGTAGTGAATAATACAGATATTATGGTCCCCACTTTAGTGAGTGTAGGAATCTATTGACGGAACAGGCAAGCAAATGGCAGTTAATATAAAATTAACATTAAAAAAACATGCATGGGTAACTACCTAATCCTTATAGAGAAAGAGGTGTGGGGTGGTTGAAAACTCTTTGCGAAGGGACAGAATGTAAAATCTAAGCTAAAAATTCATACGTGAGGAGAATTTACCCTTGTGAAAATATTACATTCCCCGGTAGAAGGAACAGCATAAGACTGCAGAAAGAGTGACCTGAAAGTGGATCAAGGGGCATAATATTAGGGTGGGAGAGTGACAAATGAAGCTGAAGAGAGAGGCTGCGTGCCCACACAGATCACAAAATGGCCTTGTATAAGCATTTTTCAGGAGTTTGTGTTGTCCTAGAGAAAGTGGGGTGCCTATGTAGGGCTTAAGCAGGGCACAACACAATCATATGTGTTTCAGGGAAGATCTGGCTGCCCCAGGGCGTCCTCTTGACCATTGAGCTAGGCTTCCACAGGCAGGGAGTCCTGCGGTTTTGTCGGCAGGGAAAGAGAATAGTGTCCAAACAGAATGATATTTCCACTTTGGGCAATACAGGCCTTCAGGCTGATTTGATATTTGGGGAAACAAAAGAGGATCCGAGGCTGACAGGTTGGCTGTGGTATAATTCCCTGATTTAGCATGTGCATAATGAGGAGAGAAGTGGGACAGGACAGAACTAGTAGGTTCGTTTTCAGATATGTTGCATTAGAGTTATCAGGCCTGCTTTTTAGGATTTCGTGTCCTGCATAAAATACACTCCATAAATATTTCGATTTTTTATTGTATAGTCCAAGCTTGTAAAATTCTACCAAACCACCTTACTACTGGAAATGATCAAAGTGAAGACCCCCCTTTTTAAGCTGCCTACTTAATCCAATAAGCTTCTGTGCGAAAACACACATTTGCCTGCCCTTAAAAGAGCAGTCGGTTGACTTTCCTGCATGCTCAATGCATATCCGAGGCTCGAAGCTCCCGTCCTCGAAGCGCGAAAATACGGTTCCCCCTGCTGGTCAGAGCTGCGTAATACAGCGTAAGGAGGAGAAATTCCTAGGGGCGTGGTAGTTGGTGGATGACGTAAAAAGAGCGTCGGGGACAGGCGATTGTGCTTGCGTCAACGGCGCGCGCCGTGGGAACCTTGACAAGCGGCATGGCTACGGGTTGTTCAGAGGTGCCGCGGCCAACGGCGGCTTCTGATGGGTCTCTGGTAGGGCAGGCTGGCGTCCTGCCTTGCCTAGAGTTGCCGACTTATGCCGCTGCTTGTGCGCTGGTGAACAGTCGCTACTCATGCCTGGTGGCTGGGCCGCACCAAAGGCACATCGCGCTGTCTCCCCGCTACCTGAACAGGAAACGCACTGGCATTCGAGAACAGCTTGATGCGGAGCTCCTTCGCTATTCTGAGAGGTACCGATCTCTTTGCCTGTTCCTTCTTTTGTGCACGGGAAGTAGCAGCAGGTGGATATGCTGACAACGCAGCAGCAAGGGGGCAAATAGTAAAGGTCGCATTGCCCCCCCAGAGCTTAGCCCCGTGGAATTCTAGAGTCGCGATCCGCCCCTCAAGGCCAGTACCACTGTGGTGAAGATCTTTATAGGGTCCCTTTCATAGATAGAGAAGAAAACTTAAAGATGAAGTTCAGGTGTCGGCGGAGGGAGTGGAGATTCTCGCTCCAGAACCCTGGTGTAGGGGTAGGAACAGACCAGGGGTCTGGAGACCTAGTAGGCCCAGTTCTGTTTGGCATTCAACGTTTCATTTATCCCGTTCCGGATGATGTTTTCTCATTTGACGATAAAAATTTGGTTTGCAGTGCTTAAGTAAATTCTCATTCCATCGAAGATTGCACATGAAGCATTAGTACAACAGTTCTACCTGTAAAACGTGAAGCACGTTTTTTTCTTACTGTATTTCAATCTGGTAATTTCCTCATTTTCTCTTCTTTTGGACCTGAGTTGTTTTTAAGACGATTTATTCAATCGAACTAATGAGCCTGTTGCTTTTGGGACAGAAAAAAACAAAACGTATGCATTTATATTACGGTATTCAAAAGTGCCTTGAAAACAGAATTATAGAAGTGTGTGGCGGGGGGCGCGGGCATGTGCTTCAGTATTCCTCTGGACTATACTTTGGTTCAAAAGCGAGGTTCTAATACTAGAGTGAATGGATTCTTTAGGGATTCATGACTGTCCTTCAGGAATTCTTATGTGAAGTTCCTTGGGCACTGTATCGGAAGCTTTTATCACTTTCTGAAGGGATCCTTGACCTCCACACACAGGTTAATAATCAAGCATCTCCAGAATATACAGCTTCTTCCAAGCACCAATATACACTTCTCGTATGTTTATATTATATATCGAACACTTGAGATACAAAAACAAACAAAAAATGAAATCCCTATTTCAAGGAGCTTTAAGCTGTAGTAGAGATACAAATACAAGCCAATAAATAGTAAGGTGTTAAAATTTGACAGAAATCTAGCAAGATAAGGAGTGTTGAATTGGGATCTTGGGACCTCTGAGAACAACTTGAGTGAAGACGGTACTTTCCCATGGTAGCATTCCAGGCAAAGAGTGGCATAAACAAACAGATACTGGATGTGAACCGGTATGCTTTGACCAGAGAACCGTATCTATTATATAAGTAGAATAAGGTTTATGTCAGGGGAAAGGCATTGGATGCCATTGGAGACGAGGGCAGGCGTGACTCAGAGAGGATGGCCATTTTGCTTTTCCCTTCCTGTCATTGCCAGTTTTTGTTCTTTTGGGGGTAAGGTGGGGTTGTTGTTGTTTTTCCTTTTGTGTTTCTGTTTTCTTAGGCAGGGTTAGTGCTTCATCCTCTCAGTACCCTTTAACTCTGAGACTTGGTACACTTTTGAGAAAGCAGTACTTATCTGCAGTTCCTGGCATATCAGATTTGCAGTTTAAGAAACAGTACTTGTTAGCCTTACTTAATGGTTAGCTACCAAATAGGATGAGAAAGTGGACAAGGAGAGGAATTAAGATCATGTTATAATTGTTCAAGAGAAAATGATTAGAGAGGATGGCTTTGAGAGATTAAAGGATATACAAAGTAGTCATAACATCTGGAAACACAAGCAACCATCCTGTTTTCTGTAACCGTTTTGTATTGCCTGCATTTGACAGGCTAGGGCGGGAAATAACGAAATCACGCCGAGTGACTCTGAACAGATCTGGCCACCACTCCTTTCATATTACTTGGATATGCTGAAGACCCCTGGTGAAATTATTCACCAGGTGAAAATCAGGCACCACACTTTGAACTATGCATTACTAATGAGGGACAAAACATTGAACATACAGTATTAAAGAACTAAAGTGAGGCTACCATCTTGCCCTGATACCTATTTAGGATGGTATCTGAAAAACAAAAGTGAAGGAGGAAAAAGTATATAGTGTTGGGTGCCTGTGTTCACATATCTGATGACTCTTAACAAAATCCCCCTTGAATTTATATATTGCTAAATTCCTGAACAATTTAATATAGATTAAAAATATGCAAAGATGACTGTGTGTTGATGTTAAGAGTTAAATTAGGTTCCTAGCTATTTGTAAACAGACTTGTCCTTTTATTCAAAAGTCAGAGCTAAGGATATTTCCTCATTGTACCGACTGTCCTGTACATGACAGACTCTTTTCTGCCCTGGCTTGTGCAAAGTTTGTGATAACCATGATTAGTATCACAAATTTCCAAATGTCCCCCCTCCCACCAGGGGACCACAGACCTCCTTCCAGACACGGCTTTGATTAGGAGAAATAAAGTCTTAATATTTGTTTTTCTGTCTAGTATGGCAGTTAATTTTTCTTCCTATTCTCTGACTCTGTTTTCTGTGTCCCTAACATTGTCTTAGTGATAGGATGATTCCAGCTTAGGAATGCCACATGCAGAAATGAAAACCTCAGAAGATTGCTTTCCCGAGTAAGTCTCTGAGTTAGGATTTTCCTAATTTGGTAGTTCTTAAAGTTTATTTTCTGTGGCTCCTGGCTGTTTTAGTAAACAACAACTATTAGGGATAAATGCTTTCCCTTATTTTATGTGAATTGTGTTAGAAGTTTAATTGAGTTCAAGAAAAAATATTCTTTGCTATCAAAGGCCTTAGAGTCATGTGTGAAATTCAAACATATATACAGATAGGTTCAATACAGTTAGATTAAGAACAGTGAGAAAGCTGGCCTATAGGAGTAGAGGAATGATTTCAGGTTTGCCTAGGGGAGTCAGGGAAGTGTTTTCCAACAAGTAATGAAGCCACCAGGTTGTGTTTGTTTTGTTGTTTCTTGTTCCTTTGTTTGAGATGGAGTCTCCCTCTGTCGCTCAGGTTGGAGTGCAGTGGTGAGATCTGAGCTCACTGCACCCTCTACCTCCCACCACTAGGTCTTTCTCCTTAATAGCTATAATTCCTTAAGAACTAAGAAATGACAGTTTGAAAAATAGTTGTCCCTTAATCCTGACTGTTACATTTGTAGACTAAAGTGTCAAGAGTCAGTTCCTAAATGTAGTTGTATTAACATTTGCATTTACTAGCAACAGTTTAAGTTTGGGATTTTCTCCATTAAGTCATTGACTTTAAAATTCAGGGGCTTCAGCTTTAACTGTAATGCTTCCCTTGCTATATGCCGTCAAGTACTGAAATTCAGTAATGGTGAATAATGCCAAAATTGCCTCTTGTTCAGTCATGCTCACAGAGATACACGTTTTCTTTGCTAAGTCCCTTCTTTCTATCCTAGTATAACTTGAAGAATTCAAATAGTCATGCTAGAACAGAAAGAATGGGAGTTGGCAAGGGAAGAAGAGTTGATTTACTGCTCATGCATTAATGGATATTTTGTTTCTGTGTATCTTGAATCATCATTTTAACTTAGCCAACACATCAGAATCCATTGGTGAAACAGGACTACTAAAGTTGTTACAGACTAATCATACACTATTGTTTTTGACATGCGTGGTGTATTTAGGAGATGTGTAGGCTTTGGACTCTTAGAATATCTAATCAGTATGAAAATGGCCTGGTTTAAAAGAGCGCAGTGGTGCACACCTATAATCTCAGCACTTTGGGAGGCTGAGGCAGTAGGATCACTTGAGCCCGGGAGGTACAGGCTGCAGTGAGCCCTGTTCATGTCACTGCACCCTATCCTGGGTGACAGAGTAAGACCCTGTCTCCAAAAAAATAAATAAGTAAAAGAGGATAAAATATATCATTTTCAACTTTTTCTTTTTACAGCCTTTTAGGTGTCCCTATTGCATATGATAACATCAAAGTTGTGGGAGAACTTGGAGATATTTATGATGATCAAGGACACATTCATCTTAACATTGAAGCTGATTTTGTTATTTTCTGCCCTGAACCGGGGCAAAAGCTTATGGTATGTGTATCCCTTTTTTCTAGCTCCCTTTGTACAATTCTATAATTATGTAACTTGGAACATTTTAAAAGGTAATATATACTTTGGGACTCAAATAAATTGCTATTGTGAGTAAATAAATATTTTTATGGAAAAAATAATTTGTATCATCCAAACCTAGGTAAGTTTTTTAATATCCTCCTAAAACACATGCATGCACAGAATGTATGTCCCATCCACTTTATTATTTTCATAGTCACAGAATGATTTTAAGGGGAAAAAATCAATTATCATTATTTCAAAAGTTCTCAATTCTACACAAATACCATTTCTTTACAAAGGTTTCAAAGAATATATAGCAGTATATAAAACAGGAATTCAAATGGGCCAGGCAGTAATGAAAATGTGTGAATGACAGATGACAGGGCAGCCAGTCTGTGCCTTGGAAATGGAATCTCTGTGGGAAAGGTCTTCCAGTTTTTCATAAGCTGGAAATGCAGATATTGATATGAAATCTACTGAAATAGATCCTTTTTTACTCTTTACTTTCTCCTGTCTTCCTCCAGCAGTTCTCTGTGTATACACATGTTCATATGTATACTCATATGTGGGTGTATATGCTCTTTTCTTTAGCTGATAAATATTTTAATCTAATAGATCAGAACTGTTAACTAACCCTTGATATTGTTCATAAAAATATAGATCAATTTAACCATGACAAAACCCAGAAGGCACTTCCAATTTTTTTCATTTATCAATATCGAATTAATACAAATAGTATCCTTTGCCTGTTAAACCGGAATCTTATAACTGGACTACTGAAGTTGGCAGTAGATGTGTATTTGGAAATTAAGAAACTTAACTTTCATCTACTTTGTGTAAATTATTATTTTAAATATAAACATGTAGGCCAGGTACAGTGGCTCACCTACCATCACAGCATTTGGGGAAGCTAAAGCAGGAGGATCACATGAGGCCAGGAGTTCAAGACCAACCTGGGCAATATAGTGAGACCTCATCTCTACACAAAATAAAACATTAGCCAGGCATGGTGGCATGCATCTGTAGTCCCAGTTACTTAGGAGGCTGGGGTAGGAGGATCACTTGAGCCCAGGGGTTCAAGGCTGCAGTGAGCTATGATTGTGCCAGTGCATTCCAGCCTAGGCAACAGTGAGACCCTGTCTCCAAAAATACAGGGTCTGCCCGCAGACCCTGACCTAAAAGACAGATGAATAAAACCTTCACTGACACACAGATACTCTGTTTTGCCAGTACTGCTGAGTGTCCGACCGCCTACACACCAAGAGAGGTTTGTCCCTGCCGCTGGCCCTGAGCAGTTCACACTCCAGGCATTTATTTAGTATACAGTTAACAATAGAAGTTCTGAGTCCACACACTTGTGGATAATTAACATGGTCAAGAGAGTAGTTCTACAAATAATTAAAGCTCAGGTACCAAGGTTTAAAGTAAATGTCATTAGGGGGCAATATCTCTGGGCGACCTCCCCCTGCCCCATCCCCAGAGGGCCATCTGACTTAAAGGTTAGTTAATGGAGGTAGGGTAAACAGACTTAACTGAGGAAGCCTCTATTGTCCCTAGTATTTACCCTATAACTTAATGCTCTAAGGTAAGAACCGGCTGTCTTCAGCCTGTTCAATTATTACAAGCTATATAACCTTTTGGCCTTCACAAAAAGGTTTGTGACTATTCCCTATAACTTTCCCTAATATTTCCCTTTAATATTTCTGCCACTTTCATGAGTGAATCCCAACAACTTATCTTCCATTATAGTATGATACAGAATAGTTTTCCTCTCCTAAAAACTCCTGTGCTCCATCTATTCATGTCTTCCTTCTTCCCTCTGTTCCCTCTAATCCCTGGCAACCACTGATCTTTTTACTGTTTCCATAGTTTTACCTTTTTAAAGAAGAATAGAGTATGTATCCTTTTCAAATTGACTTCTTTCACTTAGCAATATGCATTTAAGGTTTCGCTATGTCTTTTTATGGTGAGAACTTATTTATCTTTGTTACTGAATAATCTTTTATTTTATGGATGTACCAGTTTGTTTATCTAGACCATCTGGAAACTACCAGTGGGAACACTAGACTTCTGACCATACCAGATAGGGAAGTTTTATTATGTCACATGTGTAAAGGGTTGCTGATGTTAAACAGCATTATATAGATGTCAGTATTATTTGCAGTTTTGTAATTCAGAAAATGTGAATTTTTAATATTTCTGGGTCTCATTCATATGCTTTGTATATATTGACCCTGAGAAGAAAAATAAGTTTTATGTAGAGTCTCATCTTAAAATCATATAGCACATATTTTTGTTTTAGTTTTAAAGCTTCTAATAATACTTTTGTGATTTATCCAAAAATAGTCATGGTCAATATTTACATATAAAGGGTAAGCTGTCTTCTAATGGAATGCTTGCATCATGCTAAATTAAATAAAGAATGCATTTTTAAGCTTTGAAATTTGGTCTATTTACAGAAACATAACATAGATCCCAGTTATAAAACACATATGAGGTCTTTTTATAGGTTATATGGGAGTATTTTCTGCATGGTTTCAATGTAGCTAAAGAGTAATAATCTCCTCCCCAAGGAATCCTGCAGTGGGGGGTTTAGGTGGTTTTTTTCTTGGACAGGGTGGCGGGGGCAGGTTAGTTTATCCAGTTAGACAGTTAATGTGCAATTACTTATATAATAAAGTTTGAGCTTTCTCAAAACCCAAAGGTATTCTAAAGTGATGTTTTGGCATGACATGGGGTAAGTTTTAATTGAGGTAAACTTTTTCCATATTAAATTAGACCATTAACTTGATATTTGCTCTTTGAAGATTATTTGAAGCTTGTAAAGTTTGGTTCACCTTTTAACTTTGTGGATCTGTTCTTTATGTTACGCTCTTCCTTCTTCTTCCCAGGGTATAGTTAATAAAGTGTCTTCTAGCCACATTGGCTGTTTAGTACACGGGTGTTTCAATGCCTCCATTCCTAAACCTGAGCAGTTGTCAGCTGAGCAGTGGCTAACCATGGAGATAAACATGGGTGATGAACTAGAATTTGAAGTATTTCGTTTAGACTCAGATGCTGCTGGAGTATTCTGCATTCGGGGAAAACTAAATATCACAAGGTTAGTTTATTATTACATAATTATCATTAGGTACTTAATTTCTATTTAATTCTGAATTTAGAGAACATAAGCCTGTCTTTAAAAATATCTGTTTATAGGAATATTCATGCTTTCAAACCATAAAGTCAATATAAACAATACTCTTTTTTTTTTTTTTTTTTTGAGACGGAGTCTTGCTCTGTCCCCCTGGCTGGAGTGCAGTGGCGCGATCTCGGCTCACTGCAAGCTCCGCCTCCCGGGATCACACCATTCTCCCGCCTCAGCCTCCTGAGTAGCTGGGACTACAGGCGCCCGCCACCGCGCCCAGCTAATTTTTTGTATTTTTAGTAGAGACGGGGTTTCACCGTGGTCTCGATCTCCTGTCCTTGTGATCCGCCCGCCTCGGCTTCCCAAAGTGCTGGGATTACAGGCGTGAGCCACCGCGCCTGGCAACAATAGTCTTAAGTAATCTGTAACAGTGCATCAAATATTCTAAAACACTGACTAGCTAACTGGTCTGTATTTTAATATTCAATAGCTCAATTTTGCTGAGTATTTTCTATTTTGTTGTTAACTTTTTTTTTTTTAATTGACCTCTAAACTTGAAACTACTGAAAGCACAATTACCTTCCTATTGGCCTGCTTTGTTTTTACACACAAAAAATTGTGTTGATTATTGTCATCTGTGCCAGATATTTTAATTTCTGTATTATTCTGTATTGAAATTATTATAAGAATTACTCTGATCTTGAGCTTGATTCCATGGGAGCCAAGTTTAAAGGAAGGAGGAGAGAGACAACTCTTAGAATGCTGCTATTGCTAATAATTTTTTCTATATTTTGCCTTAAAGTTACAAGAGTATGGGTTGAAGTCTGGAACAGCTGTTCAGTTTCTGTGATGACAGAAATATAGTATATATACATAATACAGCAGCCTCACTATTGAGCATTGAAATGTGACTAAGTCTGACTGAGGAACTGCATTTCTAAAGTTATGTTGTTGGTATTGATTAGGTACATGTGCCTAGTGCTACTGAGTAAAACTGAAGTTCTGGAGAGAGAGCTACTTCATTGATCCATATTTTATTTTAGTGGGATAAAATAATTCACAATGTTAAAGTAACACTATCTTAGTATCAGCTAAGTAGAACAATGGACTATTATTTGAAACAGGATTAAAACAGTAGACTGGAAACACCATTACTTTGATACGTACCAGATCGTATTTTCTATTAGATGTCAGTGGTTTGGTTAATAAGCCTAGGTATTGTGGTGTTTAATGTTCAGTGACCAAATTTTTCTGAGACAACCCAAAACTTGGAAGACATGTTTTGACAAGATTCTTATGTCATTTTTATGTGTGGAAACAGTCTGGGAGAAGTTCTTCATAAAGAAAGAATTTAACATTCAGCAGCCTATGCATATTTTAGTGGATTGAGGGATAACGGGATAGAATATTTGGAATTTATGCCATGGTTATGTGTCTTGTACTGCTGTCATTATTTAGAAAACCTTAGCCTGTTAGGGTATCTTGATCTCAATTTGTTCTTTGTTTTTTGCTTATTGCTCTGTTCATTTTCTTAATTGTTAATTTATAGTTTACAATTCAAGCGCTCTGAAGTTTCTGAAGAAGTTACAGAAAGTGGCACTGAGGAAGCTGCTAAAAAACCTAAGAAGAAGAAAAAGAAGAAAGACCCAGAGACATATGAAGTGGACAGTGGTACCACAAAGCTAGCAGATGATGCAGATGACACTCCAATGGAAGAGTCAGCCCTGCAGAATACTAATAATGTGAATGGCCTCTGGGAGGAGGAGCCAAAGAAAAAGAAAAGGAAGAAAAAGCACCAGGAAGTTCAGGACCAGGACCCTGTTTTCCAAGGCAGTGACTCCAGTGGTTACCAAAGTGACCATAAAAAGAAAAAAAAGAAAAGAAAACACAATGAAGAGGCTGAATTTACCCCACCTTTGAAATGCTCACCAAAAAGAAAAGGGAAAAGTAATTTTCTTTAGTGTATTTTAAATATGATTCAGTTTTTAAAAGATCGATCGACATACAATTGATGAATAAATGTTTTCAGTGATATGAAATGGTTAAGCATACCAGTAGTTTCCAAAACAGAAAATACTGAACTAGGAGTAGGAGGCTCTATGTGCTAAAAATGATAAAACTGACTATAAATTAATTTGGGGAAAATCAGTATTATTAAAGTACCATTTTATACAAAATAAAAAGATAGCTGCTCTCACTGTCGGCTCTCACTGTCGGCTCTCATATTCTTCCAGGTTTTGCACTCTACATAAAATTATTTCTACAATGTCAAGACTAGCCAAAGGACTTTATAATACAATATTATGTGACTGAAGAATGAGTTAAGTTTGAGATTTTGATGATTTGATTTTGTGTGTGTTTAATAGGCTTCACCTTATTACATGCTATTTTATTTTGCTTTTTTAAAAACTCAGGACATTAACTAGTTTTAGGTTTTCCTTTATCGTGGCTTCTACAGTATTTCTATTGTTTAACATAAAATGGTTTTCCAAAGAAGTTTCTGAAGTCTTCACAGCTGTTAAAAGCCAGGCCTGGACTGACTCTGTGGTGGTAAATGCTATTCGTTACTTTCTTTCTTCCAGGTGCATGTGTGTCCTTGTCTTCTTAAGTCTGAGAGGTTGATGGAAAGGACTGTTTTCTTGTACTTGTTCATTTGTTCCTCAGCCATTCTAATTTTGTTGTATGTTGGAGGAGAGTCTAATGAAGACAGGATAAATGTGATTCTGACTTGTGGGAAATTTCAGATTACTTTTTAATGATTGGAATGGGCTATAAGATATTGTGCTGAAGAGAAAACAGTTGTTCTCTTCACTGCTTTCATTGAGAAAATGTGGAATGTCTCTTGACTAATTGACAAAGTGTAACGAAATGACAAGCTGGTTGAAGCTGATAATCAATGCATGGCCATATTTATTCATTTTCCACATACTTGACCATCTACTTTGTATAACACATTCTGCTAAGGCCCAGGGATGTAACGACAAACAAGATAGATGTAGTTCCTTCCCTTGTGGCATGTCATAAGAGAGACAGATGTGCATATACACACAATAAATAAGAAAATTAATAATTGTGTTAAGTTGAATGAAAAAAACCAGGGAGGATTGTTCACTCACTGTTACCTGTGTTAGTATCTGCAAATAGATTTATGGTTGAACTCCCATTTCAGCATTTTTATTGCCATTTATTTAGTACCAGACATAGTGCCGATCTTACAGCTAAATATTTGGTAATGAATAAATTCTGCTAGTGATATATGTTGATCTGAACTTATAATGATGGGTTACAGAATTGGCAGAGTGGCAGATGTTGACAATTGTCTACAAGTAGATGTGCTAGACAATGGAAGGGTGCAGGCCAACCTCTTTGATTACAATTGAGATTCATGTGAGTATTGAGCCCTGGAAATATAGCTCGTCCAAATTGAGATGTGCTGTCAGTATAAAGTACATACCAGATTTTGAAGATGTACCAAAAAATGTAAACTGTCTCAGTTTTTGTACTGGTGAAATCAGTATGTTTTGGTATAGTGGGTTAAATAAAACAATTTTTGCCTTTCTCAGTTTATTTTTCTATAAAGATTAAAAATTGTACATGAAGCTCACATTAACTTTCTTTTGGTCAGTGCTATTTTAAAGGAAGTGTGAGTTGAAAAAACTTTGAAATAAACTGTATCATATTACCAGGACTTAATATAGTGGCATACCCAGGAAATGTTTAATAAATATTCCCTTCACATTTTAAAATTTGAGTATACAATCATGTTTGACAATAGAGAAATTTAATTTTTAGTGAAACAATTCTAAACCCCTTTTCCATAGACACAAAGAAAGATGTCAAATTTATGCTATTGCTGGAAAAATACATTGTGGCTTAGCAAAATAAGCAAGTTCCCACATTACTTTTGTTTTGCTTCAAGTAGTACTTCTGCCAGTTATGGCATGCTGAACTTGAAACTAGATTTGTTCCTGCTTTTTTCATAATGTGAGTAGTTTTGAAAAGTCAGATCTGGCCATTTGTCTTTCCTAGAATATAATAACTTTGTTCATTGTTTTTTTGTTCATCTTTCTGACACAAAAAGACTGATGATGGTGTCTACCATATATTCTTCAAAACATTTGTCACATGCTGCACTAACCTCGTGTATCTTTTCTGTCTTGGAATTTGTTCATATAAACCCTCTAGCCTAGACTAGATCCCTTACCCTCTCTCCAGTTCCTATCATTCACCCATTTCACTGTGCAAGACACCTCACTAGTCACCAGTGATACAGAAATGACTTAACCAGTTTTTGCTCTTAAGGGCTTACCATTTTGTCTATAAGATACACATCTAAGTATACATGATAAGTACAAATGAAAATGAATGTTTAATGCTTTATGCTTAGTGTTTAAGCTGGTTGTTGGATGAGCAGCATTTTGACCCTTGGAGAAGAAAAACTAACTGTGGCAATTCCAGGTGGAGAACCTGACAGAGGACTAAGAAGTTATCTAATGTAAAAGACCTCAGGCACTACCTTCTGCATAAACTTTTTCCAGACAAGGCTAAATGTGCATGCTTCATAACCATAATTCTTATTTTTCTTTAATAAATATTTTTCTACTTGTAACACTCTGCATTATTTCAAACTGTTTACCTGTTTGAAAAGCTTGTCTCTTAATCAAATTTGTCTCGACCAAATGTTTCCTGAGGACTGGAATTATGCCTTAACTATATCTATAGTATATCTATAGTATTTAACAGTGAATCCTTTGTATAATGAAAGCATCAACAGATAGTTTTAAGTTGATAAATAAAAAGCACAGTTTCAAATGGTATCATTTTGCCTCTGATGTGATATTATTAACCTCTTCACTTGTTTCAATAAATGCATCCTTTTTTTTTTTTTTGCCTATATGTAATATGGTTTTTAAGGACTTTTATCACTTCAGTGTGTCAGCGATAGAATACTTACAAATGACATGACAGAAATTTGATCTCTTTAACTTGTTTTATACATTTACCACATGGGTCATCTTTGCCTTTTTTTTTGCCAAAGAGTAGATATTTTATGTTACAAAATCAATACATATTTGTTTAAAAATTCAAATAGTAAAAGTATATACATCCTCCCACTCTACCAGTCATTGATCTCCCTCCCTATTCCTCACCACACACACCCACTTCGCAATTCTACTTCCAGAAATAACCACTATTGTCAATTGCATGTGTAGTTTTAGAGATTTTTTAGTAGTGAATTTTAAAATATTTTAAGACATATATGGAATCAAACTACCTGTACTTTTTGGGCCCACCTTCTGTTATAGTAAATATCTTCCCATATGAATATATAGAGGTCTTCCTATTTTTAATGTTTGCAGAATTTAAGTGTATAATTTATTTCATTTCCTAAGGTTGGATATTTATGTTGTTTATATTTTCCCTCTTAAAAGGCTATTGTTAACATTTCTAAAAGCTTTCATTGCTATTTTAATTGCTGTCTTAATTGCTCATTTCCAGCTGTATTGTACATTATGACCTCCACAGGTAAGCTCTGATTCCTACCTTTAGAAATGGAGATATTTTAAGAGGCCAGTACATAGTTCAGTTTTTAAAAATATTCTTTAGGCACTTGAATGGTTATTTTTTAGGTAGAAAAAGCACTCTTTTAAAAGAGATTTTATATATCATAAAGTGAGAACAAAACTGAAAAATAATGGATAATTCTGCACATGTGACTTTTTGTGGTATTTCTCTTGGACAATTCATGGGAAAGTTCAATATGTCTTCAACTCAGAATATCACTGACTCTCCTTACTAAACATAAAGATGTTCAGATGTTTGCTCTAAACTATTTTCTTATCCAAATCTCCACTTTGGCAGTAGGAAATAACTTAATGGCATCATTTTGTCTTCTATTTTCAAATAAATATTTGGTACACTGAATCATCCCAGTTGTTTTATCTCAGACATTTGAATGCTAGACTTGTTCCTACTTATTCACATTGACTTGATAACCTGTCCTGAATATGTTTGAAAATTTTTAGTATCCTGGCTAACACGGTGAAACCCCGTCTCTATTAAGAAATACAAAAAACTAGCCGGGCGAGGTGGCGGGCGCCTGTAGTCCCAGCTACTCGGGAGGCTGAGGCCGGAGAATGGCGTGAACCCGGGAGGCGGAGCTTGCAGTGAGCTGAGATCTGGCCACTGCACTCCAGCCTGGGCGACAGAGCGAGACTCCGTCTCAAAAAAAAAAAAAATTTTTAGTAAGGCAAAAATTTATTAAGTTATAAAATTGGAGTAATTAAGGGGGAAAAAAGGTAGAATCAACAAACCTAAGTCTACAACCACGATTTCAATAGCAAATAAGCTGCAGTCTTTATAGTTGTAGGTAATTAGTTCCACATTCATTGGCTACAATTAGAAAATTCTCTGGCACTCACCTACTCACAGAAAAACAAGGACACATGAAATCCCTTGTCCATTCTTGTCTTAGTAAACAGCTGGAAATAGAAGCTAAAAGAGCCGTCAAAGAGGACCATAATTTTAGCATTTAAATTTAGAATGCATTAGTAAATAAAATGACCTACAAATTTATGAGATTATAGACAAGAAAGAGCTAAATACAATGTTTCTAATACAGGAGAGAAGTTCCTGCTAATTCTGCATCCCCCGTAACTTGTTACAGTCTAATGTCTTTCAAATTTGGTTGTCTATAGACAAGATCACCAGTTACAGAAGATTCTTACAGGCATCAAATATGCCATATTTTGTAATTATGCCTGTGTGCAAGGGAGCCTGAAAGAATACTAACTCTCTGAAATGAACGATTAAACAAAAATATTTCAGTGCTTAGTGTTCTAAGATATGCACACCCAATTTTTATTTATTACTTTTAAATTCTACAAGGTGACAATGATTTAACCCCATTGGGTGGAGTTTTTTAAAACAATTTTAGTGACCTCTCTAAGCTGTGTTTCTTTACCTATAAAATGAGAACACTGAATTGGAAACCAGATTATCTGAAAGTTCCTTTCACTTAGAGAATCCTGAGTATCATTGATACTGCTGTCTATTGAAGGAAAGAACTGTGAAGAGTCTAAGCTTTTATCCAACTTGCAAACTAATAAGTTACTCTGCCACAACTTCATGGATGCTAGCTTAAGACAAAAGACTCCTAAATCAGAGACAAAAGGACTTTAATTATTACTCACTGCACCTCAATAAGCTCCATGTTTTTACCAGCCAGTTCCCATTGCACCCCAAGTCCTATAGGAACAATGCAGAGCCCCAGGGAGCTACTGTGCATGAAGGGCGTTTGTATCACAGCTGAGAAACTCCATGCTTAGGGAACCCCAGTGATTTATAGAAAATGGACTGCAGTCATTTTACATACATATAAAATGCCCAATCTTTGCCCCAGAGGAAGACATCTTTATTACACTGGAAAGTAAACTTCTGTTTACTTCTGTTTGTTGTCTTCTGCTCTAGAGGGGCCACTGTTTTTATTTCCCAAGGCTTTAACTATCTAAACATTCTTGAAAAGTTAGTCTGGAACAAAATCCATGAGTACCTCTGTTCACAAGATTTGCAGAAAGTCAAGAGACTTGTGGAATATTGTCTCAGCATCACCTCACCCAAAGGATAAAGTCAGTTAACATCCTTTAAGTAATTCATATGTATACTAAATATAACTACAGATTGTTATAATCTATGCAAATGTACATAATGATGTTCATATATAATTATGAAATCCGTTATTTCAACTTTAATATCAAACTATTGTTTTAGTTTATGAGTTTATTAGAAAACGATCTTCAAGTTACTTATTGTTTATGTGTTTTTTCTTTCTTTTAAAACATGTTCATTGTAAAATACACTATTAACATCTTGTTATACCACACACACATACACACATATACATACAATTTGTATGTATATGCACTCACACATACTAGTGGATATCTGCTAATTTTTCTGTCTAAAAACATTGGGTATGAATATCTTAGAACACTAGGTACTGAAATATTTTTGTTTAATCATTCATTTCAGAGAGGTAGAGTTCTTTCAGGATCCCTCGCACATATGCATAAATACACACAAAATATGGTGTATTTGATGCCTATAGGAATCTTGGAATCCACCTCTCCTCTACTACATGGATTCACATGCGACAGTACAATTATGGGATCCAGTCTTGGGTCCCCTTGTGACCTCAATTCATGAATCATGTGTCCTAAAATAACCAAGTGAATAAATAAATATCAGGGTGAGTTTTTAGAATAATGTTGATCCTGCAGGAAAGAAGGTTTTCTTGTCTCTTGGACCATGTGGCAACCATGAGAAGGCACCTCACAGACCTTCAAAACAGGGAGCTTAATTGTCTATGAGCTCTAGCTGCTGTACTCTGAAATCCATCACCACATGCGCATCAAAGCCAGGCTTCCTACCACCGCTCCCAGCCAATGCTGGCATGCAGCACACATATAAAGGCAGACCCATTCCTGGGAGACACATGACTCTTACAGTAACCAACTTTGACTTGACTCCCTGATGGTCGGGCCTGGAATCTTCTGTAGATTACATAGCAGCCTATAATGCTTCCACCTTTCTTTTCCTTACTATTTCCTTCTGGGTCAAACTTACACTGTGTTCTGACCAGCTTACCCTGTCTATCCCAGTGCCTTTCCCATTTTCTCCCACAAGCATTTTCTCTAATAAAATCCTTGCATGTTTAATCACATTTAGGTGTCTGCTTTTCAGAGGACCTAACATAGATCACTGGCTCTTCGTAGGATCTAGAGGTTCCGGTGACTATTTTGGCTGTCATGTTTTCCCAACATGGAAACACAGAGGACAACAGAGGCAGAGAGATGAAGTCAATGGATAATATTTGTTGAATTCCTACAGTCAGAGAACCTGAAGCCAGAACCATCTTCTTGAACTTCTATAGTCCAAAAGCCATGAAATCCCCTTCCTCTTCTTTTTCCTCTCTCTTCTCCTCCATGACAGCAGGAACTCTGCCCATCTCCCTTCATGACAGTAGGATCAGAATTGATCCAGACTGCCTCTGAATAATACCAGTGCTGGTACAGTGCTGGTAACATAGTAGATACTTACTTGTTGAATATTTGTTGAATAAATAAAATATTTGTTGAATAAATAAAATTTAAAAACATTCTAATTCTCCCTGTAACTTCTAATCACTTTAAGGCTGAATTATTACAGAAGTACAAATGATGTCCATGGAACAGGTATACTTCCTTAGTCCAGGGAATCCACTGGGCAGAACCTTTGTTATGTTCCCTTTCAAATGCAGGCAAAGGGTCTGCACAATCCACCCTTGGAAGAGAGGAGAACTCAAATCTATTTTAAATAAGCTCTAATTTTGCTCACTCTCAAGCTACATGTCAATTATATACAACTCTATTTTTTGTTCTGTTTTGTTTTACTTTTTTTTTCTTTTTTAGAGCCACATTCTCTTCTTGTTCCATTCAATTAACATTTTCAACTGGATAGGCACTGTTGGAGCAAACGAGAATTTCCCACACAAAAAAAATTAGCTATCTTCCTATAATACCACATTTTAATTTAGAGTTATTTGTTCTCAAACAAATAAAACCTACAGAATTTACTAAAGCTGAAACCAAACTAATGAGCTAACAAAAAACAGCATGAGAGATGCTATGAAAATTCATGGTGCCAAAGGAATTCTGGGACCAGCATGCAGCTAGACCTCAAGAAAAGATTAAAAGTTATTGGAATGCATCAATAGTTTCTCTCAGTTTTTCATATGTATTCCAAACAGTCACTTTGCAGTTCCCATCACATGGAGATTAATTCTTTGGCTCTCAGTACCAATTGCAAATTCCCAGCAAGGAGAATTCAGGCCAACTTGGGGATGGATTTACTCCTGGTATTACTAACGTCACTGCCTGATATCCAGATTTATGAAAGAGGAGTTAAAAGGTGAGAAAAATTCCCCCCCCCAAAAGAGGAATTGTTATTACCTGGAACACATTCCAAAACATAACTTCTAACCCAGGTACCAAATATACATATTTTTTTCATCCTAATAAGCATTTTGAAACGATGAAATTTTCTTTTTGTGTGTTTTCTTTCTTCATAGGGTTCTTGACTGAGTTACATCTTCTATTGAGTGAGAAAAGGCACAAGATAGTAGTAGGAACATTACAGAGTAATGGAGAGTCATCCTACTCCATGTAGAGCATGTGACTCTACCAGCAACTTGCAAGCTGACACTGTTGCTCAATGTATCAGCCAAGTTGGAAACATCAACTTTTAGATGTATGTTCTGTTTTAATAACCTAAAGGTAATATGTACAAGGGGTACAACTGGTGGGAGGACTGGGAGAGGCATTTATAAACTTATTTAGCTATAATGACAGAAGTTTGTATTTTATAATATGAAATACGTGGTCATCCATTTCCTCCTTTTAAAAATCATAAAATTAAAAAATGGGAAGGAAGCTATATTAGTTTGTTTTCATGATGCAGATAAAGACAAACCGAGACCATGCAATTACAAAAGAAAGCTGTTTATTGGACTTACAGTTCCACATAGATGGGGAGGCCTCACAATCATGGTGGAAGGCAAGGAAGAGCAAGTGACATCTTACATAGATGGCAGCAGGCAAAGAGAGAGCTTGTGCAGGGAAACTCCCATTTTTATATAACCATCAGATTTCATGAGACTTACTCACTATCATGAGAACAGTATGGGAAAGACCTGCCCCTATGATTCAATTACCTCCTACTGGGTCCCTCCCACAACAAGTGGGAATTCAAGATGAGATTTGAGTGGGGATACAGCCAAACCACATCAGAAGCCATTTATTTATTTATTTATTTATTTATTTATTTATTTATTTATTTAGAGACAGAGTCTCACACTGTTGCCCAGGCTGGAGCGCAGTGATGCCATCTCAACTCACTGCAATCTCTCTGCTTCCCGAGTTCAAGTGATTCTCCTGCCTCAGCCTCCTGAGTAGCTGGGACTACAGGCGCCTGCCACCATGCCCGGCTAATTTTTATATTTTTAGTACAGATGGGGTTTCACCATGTTGGCCAGGCTGATCTTACACTCCTGACCTCACGATGCGCCCACCTCAGCCTCCCAAAATGCTGGGATTACAGGTGTAGGCCCCCACGCCCAGCCAGAAGCCATTTACTTTTTAAATCACTGATTAATTATTGCCAGCCCTGAGGCAGCAAAGTTTATTCCAGTCTCTGATCCAATTGTTTAAATCACCATAGATGCTATAGCTTGGGGTACTGGCATGCTGTTCATTGCTCCATACAATACAAGCAAATGAAAACAAAGGGTGCTGCCAAAGTGCCTGAGTTGTGGGTGCAGTCAGATCCTTTAAAAAGCTATGGTGTTTTTTCCTCTAGCCAAGCATTAGAGATTGTGTACATTTTACCAATCCACGTGACAGCAAAAAAGAAATAATATATGCTCATAGCCTAAATTTGGGTTTCTTTGTTAACTGTCTCTACATTTGAGTTTGATTTATTTCAAAATTTAAAAAACCTGTACTGCCAACACATTTAAGAAAACAAATGGTGAAAACTTCTCCTTAGTTTCCAAAATGTCCAAAATTATTAACACTTCAAAGGCAGGCAGACTGGAACTAGAGGGGACCTAAGCACAAATGTATAAAAAGAAGAAGAAAAAGAAAAGACTAACACCAACTTTGCTTTTGACATTTTTTTAAATGTCTTGAAAGTGATCATGTAGTAAGACTTACATTTTAAAATGTATTTTCTACATGTTTTTTCTTCAATCTATTAGTTGTAAGAACACCTATGACTTGAGAAGAGAGAAGATTGGAGCAGTAAGTAAAATCTCTTCACATGCATTCCAAAGTGAGCTTTGGATTTTTCTCAAATAGTTTATAGACAGAAACAACTAAAGTCATAAAACTGACTGCTCTAACCTCAAACAGAGAACATTATGGTTCTACAAATCATAACTGAAGAGTTTCTATCCATTTTTCTTTGAGACATCTTTATAATTCTGATAAAATGAAAGAGCTTTGCTTGTAATTTATCATGTTCATATGTATAGCTTTTAAAACTTAAAAATTTATTTTCTGTTAATTTTGGTTTCAGGCTACACAGCCTATTTGATGTCACATGATAATGTACATTAAGGCCTAGACCTAGTAGTCTCTGGTGGCCCCAAGTTATTTTGTGAAGTAAATGTGAATGTACCTTCACATTAAAGAGCCATTTGCTTTGTGATTGTTGGAGATTTTTGTTTGTTTGTTTGTTTTTTCCTTTTCTTCTTAGCCATTCAGTCATGCAATCAATATTTATTGGATGCCAACTATGTGATAAACTCTGATTTGAGCACTTATTAGGGAAACAAAACAGACAACATTGCCTGTCGATGCAGCATGTATTTTAGAAGCAGGAGGAGAACAAAAAATAACTAAATAGGTAGTATGCCAGACGATGATAAATGTTGCAGAGGCAAAAAAAAAAAAAAAAAAAAAAAAAAGCAAAAGATATGTCAGTGTAGTGAGGGTAAAGATTGCAATTGTAAAAAGGTAGTGAGTAAAGGCCTCACTAGAAGGTGAAACAAGAGCAAATACTTGAAAGAAATAGATTCTAGAGGAAGATAATTTCAAAGTGAGGACATAGTCAATGAAGAGGCTCAAAGACATGAGGAGTGGCCTGGGTTTCATATTTCTGAAAGATAACCAGAGCAACGATAATTTTTGTGTGACTAGAGCAGAGAGAGCAAGACGGAGAATGAGATGTGACGAGTTCAGAGCAAGTTGATTTCATTTTGTGGCTTTGTAACTTTCACATTATTTAACCATGTCCAATAATCTAAAGAAACTACTTTGAAAGAGTTATTGGTGTTTGATTAATAACTATTTGATGATCAATTATATCAAGGACAACTGAAGACTTAATTAGAAAACAGTATTTTAAACGTTTGTGTATTAAGTGGCACATGAAATATGCCTTATCTATTTTGGTTTCAAATTACACAAAAGAATATATTCATAGGTTTTCAACTCATATGCCATAATGAGATCAAATAACATTATTCCTGTTTGACAGATGATGTAGTAGTTTCCAGATGTTAATTTTTGGTTATTTTATCTTCCACTAAGTTTAAATTATTGATTCCAGGTGTGCTTTCTTTTTATTCTTAGACATATATAATACTAAAAAATCTCTAAAAATACCTAACCTGGAAGTCCAGTATTGCAATAAAAGCACATGAGTTAGTAGCATAAGGTAATGAGTGTGTAATTTAAAATCCTCATTACCGGTAAGTGGCAAGAGAAATGCACTTTAGATGTAACTAGAAATGAAATTCCTCTCTTAGCTGTTACATCATCTTTAACCCAATTCTGGCCCATAGTCCTAAGAAGGGCAACCTTTGTATCATACAACTACAGTTTTCTAGTCATATTGATTTGATCTTGGATGAACAATGACCCAAGCTGGAACAACCATGTTCTCTCTCAAAAAATGTTGGGATATAAAAACTTAGACTGAAACACCATGTTATATTGCTGTTTGAAATTGGAACTTTAAGTTTATGGAGAGAAGAGAGAATGTCAGAAAAAGAGCCAACCAGATTTTTCTGGTGCAAGCTAAATTTACTAAAAAGTAAAATCTAGAACTTTGCAAGACAGTATCTTCTATGAGAAAGTGATGCATTGTATCTCTTCACAAGGATAGAGTGTGAGAGGCTAACTGCCAGGCAAACATCTACTTCATCCAAGGCCTAGCAATATTGCTTGCTGTTGTGTTCCAAGAGCTCATTTTTCTCTTTGTGATAAATATCCTATTAGTTAACTTGGGCCTTTCTGAAGGGGTTCCATTTCTTTCAACCAAAGAGCTCCTTACTATTGTTAAAGACTGGATATAGTAAAGACTTGACATGTTGATGAAGTAAGCTTGTTGAATTGTTTAAGCAGGCTTTCAAAACATTGTTTTAAGTATGATAGAAAGTTGCTCAGATTTCTGATAGAATAAGTAAGATACCACTTTTCTTCCTCATTTAAACAAGGTTGAATTTAGTGATTACCCAGCTGCATATGGGCACTGTGAAGATACACTTGTGAGTATGTAGTATATTCACCATTTGAGGAGAATATTTAGACTTATACCTACCTTGTTCTAGATGTGAATGGATCTTATTTCTTCAGTAATTTGAAAATATAACATTTTTCCTACCTCTTGTTTCTTCTTTTCCCTATTTTATAACACAGTGGCCAAGGTAAATGGATGACTCTGATGAGAGAAGAAGCTTTATACTACGTTTTATTTTTAAACTTTAAAAACTGTGCATTGGCCAGGTGCGGTGGCTCACACCTGTAATCCCAGCACTTTGGGAGGCTGAGGCAGGTGAATCACCTGAGGTCAGGTGTTCAAGACCAGCCTGGCCAACATGGTGAAACCCCGTCTCCACTAAAAATACAAAAATTAGCCAGGCATGGTGGCAGGCACCTCTATCCCCAGCTACGTGGGAGGCTGAGGCAGGAGAATCACTTGAACCTGGGAGGCGGAGGTTGCAGTGAGCCGAGATCGTGCCATTGCACTCCAGCCTGGGCAACAAGAGTGAAATCCCATCTCAAACAAAAACACTAACTAAAAACAAAAAAACCGTGCATTAAATGCTTACTATTTGCAGGTGTTCCGTTGAGTGCCAAGAAGGCTGTAAGTATGATTAACGGATGGTCGTTACATTGTCCCCTCCTCTATAAAGAAATTCTTGAACTAAAGAAAATCTTTTGAGCAATGGTCCATTTTGCTCACCACAAAGGCCAAATTAGGCAGATTGGTTTGCTTTCCCTTATGATAGAGACCCATCTTTGGACAGCTGATTATGTCGCCTTTGTCACAAAATGGGCAAGATTTTTTAGAGTAAACCTGGAAGCCACTATGACATTACTTTCATAAAATATTTAACACATTTCTCAAAGAACCTAAGGAACTCTACCTTAGTAAGATTTAGGTTAGTCTTTTAAATAGCAAAACCAAAAAACACATAAAACAGGTATGTATGTGGGACAGGGAGCAGATGAACAATGGTTTTTATTATGAATTAGTCAGTAATTGAGTTAGTAAATATTATAAAAATACAGTAGTCCCCAGCTTTTCCATGAGGGATATATTCCAAAGTTCCCAGTGAATGCCTAAAATTGTGGATAGTACCAAATCCTATAGATACACTATGTATTTTCTTATACATACATGCCTATGATAAAGTTCAATTTGTAATAAGAGTACTGTAATAAGAGTTATGTAAATATGGTGTCTCCCTCAAAATATCTTATTTTACTATACTTCCTTTTAGTTTTTTGGTTTCTTTTTGTTTGTTTCCTTGTTTGTTGAAGAGAGAGAATCTTGCTCTGTTACCTAGGCTGGAGTGCAGAGATGTGATCATAGCTTACTGCAGCCTTGAACTCCTGGGCTCAAGTGATCCTGCAGCGTTGCCTTCCCAAAGTGCTGGAATCAGAAGCATGAGCCACTGCACATGGCCTACGCTTCTTGGGATTAAGAAAAGAGCAGAACAGTGTGAGATTTCATCAAGCTACTCAAAAGGGTGCACAACTTAAAACTTATGAAGTATTTATTACTAAAATTTTCCATACAATGTTTTCAGACTGGTTGACCACAAGTAACTGAAATCAGATAAAGCAAAACCACAGATAAAAGGGGACTACTATATTTTATGCTTTCTAAAGTGAAGGATAAATGAGTTATTTTGAAAGAGGAAACAGTGTTTATAGTTGTATTCTTCCTCACTCTTTAACACTGTAGGACAGCTGGTCTGTAACATTATTATATTTCAGTCCTAATTATTTGTCGTTCAAATTCTAAATGTATGATATAATGAATGTGGAAGAGAGAGGTATTATGGCCAATGTTTTCTGGCAATTGTATCTCTGTTCATGGTTTTTCTAATGCAAGCTATGTCCAATCCTAAAAGTCAATAAGAAAAATACCTTTGAAACTTTCAAGTACTTATTACAGTTAAAAGTAAAAGCCATGCTATTATGGTAAAAAGTATAATAGTATATATAAAAATATGGGCCCAGCTGACAAACTGCAGATTATTTTGAGAAGAGAAATAATTAAGGACCACAGAGATTTAAGCAAGATTAAAGTAATGTTATAACTCAATAATAGGACTTCATGACTGTTAAGTGGATGGCAAAGTAACCTCAGAATAACTTGAAAATGTAACAATTAAGGCAGGGTAAAATTGATTATAATAGTATAAAATTGAGCAACAAATTTACATGGATCATTACATAAAAACACAAGAATAAATGTAATTGGATTAAAGTTATCTCACAGAAGAGGTGATTTTATTTGTAATAAGTCATCTGTATTTTTATCCTTTTTAAAATCTGAAATAAATTTAATAAGACATCATATAATTTTTTTCTAGAGGTAACCAGGTAACAAGTTCTAATAGCTCAGGTTTACTATGAATAGAATGAAACTAAAGAAAGGAAAGTATCCAAGGCCCGGCCCTCTTAATGTTACTAATGAGTGGAAATAAGAGAACATTAATGAGGAACTTTAATTTCTAATATCCCCATTTAGAAAAATGCATTCCATTATTTTTTATTTTATTTTTTTGCTCCTGCAGAGAATTGAAATAAACATTCCAATATTATAATCCACACAAGGAGTAGCAATAACATCTTTCTCACGGTTCTTGTCTCCTAACTCCTCTTACTTTTCCATATCTTCTTTTTTAAGTTCAGGGGTACGAGTGCAGGGTACAGGCCCCTGTCAGTGCTGTTCCCCTCTATGTGTCTATGTGTTGTCATCATTTAGCCCACACTTATAAGTGAGAGCATGTGGTGTTTGGTTTTCTGTTCCTGCATTAGTTTGCTAAGGATAATGGTCTGTAGCTCCATCCATGTAGCTGCAAAGGCCATGATGTCATTCTTTTTTATGGCTGCATAGCAGTCCATAGTGTATATGTATCACATTTTCTTTATCTGTTCTATCATTGATGGGCATTTAAGTTGATTCCATATCTTTGCTATTATGAATAGTGCTGCAATGAACATACATGTCCGTGTGTCTTTATAATAGAATGATTTATATTCCTTTGGGTATATATCCATTAATGGGATTGCTGGGTCAAATGGTGTTTCTGTAGGTCTTTAAGGAATAGCCATACTGTCTTCCACAATGGCTGAAATAATTTATGATACTGTCTTATTAAAATCAAATTAACTTTTCCACATCATTCCCATGTACATGCACCATTTTACCTTCTCTTCTTCTTGCTTGCCTCTTTTGTATATTATGTAATATAAACAATCATTCTTATAGCAGAATAATCAAAAGAACTTTAAAAATCAACAAATATAAATGCTAATATGTTTGATGAGAGCTCCCTACCCTTTCTTATTTTTATTTGGAAACTCAGTTCTTCATTTGTTTGATGCTATTTTGTTTCAATTAGTGTTTCTACCTATAAATCATAGATCAATTGATTTATTTTGTTGATCAATATTTCATTGCTAAGTTCTTAATATATTTGGAAATTCACTGCAATTTTTTTGAGAAAATAATTATCACTTCCACCTTATGTCTATCTAGTTCCATTTTAGCCCTAGAATTATCACACAGATAAAGGAGCTCTTGAAGTACACTCCAAAGTCTTTTGCAATATATATTAACTAAAATGCTATCACATGAAAAATAATTACATTTAATAATTTTTAGAGGTGCTTCTGGTTATTGTGAACCAGTGTATTGGGGAAGGAAACTAGAAAGTAATATACCATACAACCAATAGTGAGTTTCTCATTTCTTTCCCTAGTATCTTCTGACCTAAACTTAAAAACAGTCAAGAAATGTACACTGGGTGCAGGCAGAAAGAGTTCCAAAGGAACCTACTTCTAAGCCATCTGATGAGCAGGAAAGGAGGCCCCTGTGAGTCAATGAGAGTGGGAAATTTTTTTTTTTGTTTTGTTACTTTTGGCACCACGTTCCAAGTAATCCTGTAGTAGCAATGGCAGCAACAGTATCAGTGAGTATTCAACAGCCTAAAACTTAAGAGAGTGGAGTTTTATCATTGACCAGAGAATCTGATCTCAAGAGGGGAGAATGTCCAACAATTTATTTTTCTCTCTACCCTCTCACCACTTGGCTCTGGATGCAGACACATTTTCAGGAATGCATGACACAGTAGGAAACTAAAGCCACAGCTTTTTATGAAGAGGATCAGTGAGAGGGGCCTCTGGGAGTTAGAAACCACTGGGAGAGTATAGAGAGGAGAGAGCTCAAGAAAGCAATATTCTAAAGTTTTGTATTTGCTTTTGTGCTTGCCCTGTAACTATTTTCAAATTTGACTCTAATCAGTGTGTAAAAGGATTCAAGAACTGAACTATGAGTTTAAACTGCCATCCAGGTCTCAGAGTAGCTATTGGGTCACATTTGAAATTGAACCAATATTGAAACTACAGTCCACAGAAAGCAGGTATAAACTTGCTGCTTTAATCTCACAAGCCAATTTCATGTCGAAACAAACAAGCAAGTAAATAAATAAATGAGTATTTTTCCATAGGATTAAAATAAAACCCAGAGTCATATAATATTCAAAAGACCCAAGGTATAATCTAAAATTGTTCAATATATAAGAACCAGGAAAATCTCTGCATGTTGCTAGGTAAAATACAATAAACACTAACACACAGCAATTGAAATTATTAGACTAGGATTGTAAAATAGCTATTATAGCCATGCTCCAAAAAGTAAGTACATTGAACACAACTGAAATGAATGGACAGCTCAAAAGTCTCAGCAGAGAAAGAGAAGATATAAAAAGAAACCAAATGGACATTTTTGAATTGGAAATTACAAGTGAAAACAATTTCACTGTATGCTTGATAGCAGAATGAAAATGACACAAGAAATCAGTATACTTAAAGATGGATTAATATAAATGATCTAATCTGAACAAGAGGAAAAAGATTTTAAAATATTGAAAGATAAGTAAATACCTTCTCAGATTGAGAAAAGCTGAGGGTATTTGTGGTTTATTATTATTATTATTATTATTATACTTTAAGTTCTAGGGTACATGTGCATAACGTGCAGGTTTGTTACATATGTATACTTGTGCCATGTTGCTGTGCTGCACCCATCAACTCGTCAGCATCCATCAACTCGTCATTTACATCAGGTATAACTCCCAAAGCAATCCCTCCCCTCTCCCCGCTCCCCATGATAGGCCCTGGTGTGTGATGTTCCCCTTCCCGAGTCCAAGTGATCTCATTGTTCAGTTCCCACCTATGAGTGAGAACATGCGGTGTTTGGTATTCTGTTCTTGTGATAGTTTGCTAAGAATGATGGTTTCCAGCTGCATCCATGTCCCTACAAAGGACACAAACTCATCCTTTTTTATGGCTGCATAGTATTCCATGGTGTATATGTGCCACATTTTCTTAATCTAGTCCATCACTGATGGACATTTGGGTTGATTCCAAGTCTTTGCTATTGTGAATAGTGCCGCAATAAACATACGTGTGCATGTGTCTTTATAGCAGCATGATTTATAATCCTTTGGGTATATACCCAGTAATGCGATGGCTGGGTCATATGGTACATCTAGTTCTAGATCCTTGAGGAATCGCCATACTGTTTTCCATAATGGTTGAACTAGTTTACAATCCCACCAACAGTATAAAAGTGTTCCTATTTCTCCACATCCTCTCCAGCACCTGTTGTTTCCTGACTTTTTAATGATCGCCATTCTAACTGGAAAATTAGCTAGCCATAAGTAGAAAGCTGAAACTGGATCCTTTCCTTACTTCTTATACGAAAATTAATTCAAGATGGATTAGAGACTTAAATGTTAGACCTAATACCATAAAAACCCTAGAGGAAAACCTAGGTAGTACCATTCAGGACATAGGCATGGGCAAAGACTTCATGTCTAAAACACCAAAAGCAACGGCAGCAAAAGCCAAAATTGACAAATGGGATCTCATTAAACTAAAGAGCTTCTGCACAGCAAAAGAAACTACCATCAGAGTGAACAGGCAACCTACAGAATGGGAGAAAATTTTTGCAATCTACTCATCTGACAAAGGGCTAATATCTAGAACCTACAAAGAACTCAAACAAATTTACAAGAAAAAAACAAACAACCCCATCAAAAAGTGGGCAAAGGATATGAACAGACATTTCTCAAAAGAAGACATTCATACAGCCAACAGACACATGAAAAAATGCTCATCATCACTGGCCATCAGAGAAATGCAAATCAAAACCACAATGAGGTACCATCTCACACCAGTTAGAATGGCGATCATTAAAAAGTGAGGGTATTTGTTAAGAGCAGACTTAATCTTAAAGAAATACTAAAAAGTCTTTAGATGAAAGAGAATTGCTACTAGAGAGAAATTTTAACAATAAAGGAAAAGCAATGTAAATGGCAAACATCTGAGTAAATATGATAGATAACATTTCTCCTCTAAAGTTCTATAAAATATATATGATGGTGTTTCAGTGTATATATGTGCAACACTTATGATACTTGCAAGACAAATGAGGCAGACGAAAGGGACCTATCTATATGATAAGGTTTCTACATTCCCTTTAAATTAAAATATTAATTCAGAGTAGATGATGAAAAGTTAACCATGTCTATTTTAATTCCTAGAGAACCACTATGAAAAACTATTCAAAGAGATATAGCTTAAATGGAATATTAAAAATTATTCAATAATCCAAAATAAGGCAGAAGCTAGGAAACAGAGAAACAAAGAATAAAGAGAACAAATAGTAAAGAAATAATAAAATGACAGAGCTACTGTTACATTCTAAATTTCATCCTAGGAGTCCTATGACCTCTTTAATAATTTTTAAAGAAATTTGCATATTTAAGCTTCTCTTTTTGCTGTAAAGTTCTATGAGTTTTGACAAATACATAGTATTTTGTGTACATCATTATGGTGTCATAAAAATAGTGACTACTCAAAAAAATGCATGGTACTTCACTTATTTAACTCTTCCTCTTGTTCTAAGCCTGTTTTAGCTGCTAATATTTTTGTCATCTCTACAGTTTTAAGAGTCCATGAATAGCAAATAACTAAGTCATACAATATGTAGACTTTCAGAATGCTTTCTTTTATTTAGCAATATGCATTTAACATGCATACATGTATTTTCATGGCTTGATAGCTCATTCCTTTTTATTGCTGAGTACTATTCCACTGAATAGATACATCACAGTTTATTTCACCTTTTTGAAGGAGATTTGGCTCCTTTCAGTTTTGGCAATTATGAATAAGGCTCCTAACAACATTTCAAATCAATTGACTAAATACCTAGGAGAAAACTGCTTAATTGCATAGTAAGACTACATTTTACTTTGTAAGAAACTGTCAAGCTGTCTTCCAGATTTGTTGTACCATTTTACATTCACATCAGCAATGGACTTTCTGTTGCTCTGTAACCTTATCAGCAATTAGTACTGTCAGGGTTTTCATTTTACTTTATTTTAGACATTCTAATGTATGTAGTCATATCTCATGGTTGTTTTAATTTGTATATCCCTAATGTATATTGAGTATCTTTTCATAAGCTTATTTGCCATCTGTCTATCTCTTTGGAGAGGTGTCCGCTTAGATATTTTTCCCAATTTGTTCATTGAGAGGCTTTTAAAAAAATCTTAACTTGCTGAGAATTTTATTAGAATTCCATTAAATGAAGATTTAACATCTTAGTAATATTACACCTTCAAATTCATTAATATAGAATATCTCTCAATTTACTTATATCGTTGATTTCTTCATTCAATGTTTTGCAGTTTCTGCATTCAGATGGTATTCATACTTAGAATTATATCTACAAGAATTTCATTTTTGGCACTATTGTAAATGTATTGTTTAACTTTAAGTTCCAATGTTCATTGATGGTGTATAGATAAGACACTAGCTTATATATATTCAATTTATAATCTGTAAGCTTTCTGTATTCACCTATTGGTTGCAGAAATTATTGTGTAGATTATTTGAAATTTCTGCATAGGCAATCATGTCATTTTAAAATAAAAACAGCTTTTTTTCAAAATGCATACCTTTTTTTTCTTATTTTAGTGCACTAAATAGAGCTTCCATTATGACGCTGAATATGACTACTGTGAAAGGACATCCTTAGCTTTTCCCAAGTTTAGGGAAAAAGCATTCAGTCTTTCAACATTAAGTATCAATTGTTTCAAACAGAGGCTTGTTTCAGAATGGTAGTATGCAGATTTTTTTTTTTTTGTTTGCATAACAATTCTTACTTTTTCTAGCAAAAGTTTTTAGAAAATTTTCTCTATTCTTAGTTTGCTTAAAAATTTTATTACGAATTGGATTTTTTTCAAATGATTTTCCTGCTTCAATGTATGATTATATCCTTTTTCTTTTATATCCTCTGATATGTCAGATTATGTTGAATAGGTTTTAATGTTGACCAAGCCTTGTCTACATTGACTAAATCCCACTTCATCCAGGTGTATCTTTTTATATTATTAGATTCAACTTGCTATATTTAGTTGAAGATTTTTGAGTATATGTTCATTAGAGATATTGGTCTCTAGTTTTTCTATTATGTTAGGTCTTTTTCTGGATTTGAAATTATGGTAACTCTGGCCTCACAGAATAAGAGTATTCTTTATGCTTATTTTTTTATGGAAGACATTGTGGAGAATTAGTATTATTTTTTACTTAAATGTTTGTTAAGATTCACCAGTGAAACCAACTGGGCCTGGTGTTTTATTTTGGAAAGTTATTAATTATTGGTTAAATTTCCTTAATATATTTAGGGCTACTGAGGTTATTGCTTTCTCTTCGAGTATGGTTTTCAAGAAATTTATTCATTTCATTTAAGCTATCAAATGTATGGGCATAGAGTGTTCATAGTATAACTTTGTTATAATTTTAATGTCAGTGAAATCTGTAGTGGTGACCCTTCTTTCATTTCTGAGACTAATTGCAGCATTCCCAAACAATTTTCTTGAAGCCTTGACCCCTAGTGACTATGTCCTCTCCCCTCTCTTTGGTGAGACAGGAAGCCTGGAAGGAGGGCGGAAGTGGGAAGAATACCCTGGGGTAAAGCTCCAGGCCAGTCTTTTCTCCTACAGATTAGGCCTTTATTATGGAGAAGGTTCTGGGAATACTTCAGAATGATCAATCCTTCCTTTCTCTGCTAGAGCCACAACCAATCTTTCTTGGATCTTCATCACATAAACATGCTGTGATTCCTGGAGGCTGCCCTATGACTATGGCCTCCAGTAGTTTCCCTTGTCACACAAGTCCACACTCCAGCTCCAGCAGTTCATCAAAATCACCATAAAATATTTCTATCAGATTATGACTCCAAGGTAAGCAGATCTTGGCTTTGTCTCTCTGGATGTGTCTGTCTCTCCAGATTTTGGGGTAGAGGTTTTGTCCTACAACCTCAGTTCTCTGATGGGTCCAAGGCAAGTCTTGATTTTCAGTTTATCCTTCTTTTTCATGATGTAAAGATAGGAGTGACACCTTTCAAACTCTATATATGTCAGGGTTGAAACTGGAAGTCTACTAGTTGATTTCTTTAAATTGCAAAGACATCTCAATAAAGTAAGGACTGTCCTTTGAACACATGGTATTGGAACAATTTTATATTAATCAATCAAAACACCTCAACCTAAACCTCACACCCTATACAAAATATTAACTCAAAATAGATACATCTAAACAAAAATTTCAAACTATAAATTTTTTGAATAAAACATAAGTGAAAATTTTCCCGAGATTGATTTAGGCTAAGTTTTTTATATACAGCACTAAAAGCTTGATCCATAGAGAAAATAAAACCTAAGCTGGATTTTATGAGAATTTAAACTTTCTTGTAAATTTTAAAATTTGCTTTCTGAAAGACATTGTTGAGAGAATAAGACAAGTTACAGACTGGGAGAAAGCACAGTTGCTTCTTGTTTTTCGCAGTGGTTATGTTCTAGAAAGTACCATGAACAATGAATTGGTGAGTACTGAATAATTGCTTCTAGAGGAAATACATGGTTAATTCTCTGGTCACAATATTTTCATTAACTGATCAATACACATCCTTGTTCTATGTGTGTTTCTGTTTAAATATGCCTTATTTAATAAATATTGTTTGCTCATTAACATTGAATTCATGGCCAACAGCTCTAAAGTCATGCCTGAATGAACCTCGTCTAACTCATACATTTTTTTCTGTAAGGCACATCACAGCCTTCTTGTGCTTGGGATCACTAGATGGAACTTCAGCACTATGTTCGGGGCCATTCTAAATGACTGAATTCCAAAAAAAAAAAAAAAAGAGTGAAAAATATGTAATTAACTAGGCTGCAAAAACGATGCTTTACCATGAGAGCTGAAACAAGAAAGCAGAGTGTCACCTTATTCAACCTTGGTGAGGAATGCTAGGTAACACAAATGTTTTACCACTCTCTGCATGCCTGTGAATTGCTGCAAAAAGATGGTGGGAGTATTAACTTGGGGTGACAATTAAGTTTTAGTGAGCAGACAAATGTGCATTATGGAATCTGCAAATAATGTTCAGGTATATTTTAAAATCATATATCCACCAAAGTACTTACATTTAGAATATGTAAGTAACAGTCAAACTCCACAGTAAAAATAAAATGCAATAAAAAATGGGGAGCAGGCAAACATATTCAACAATTTACCAAAAGAGATATAGGGATGGCAAATACGGACATGAAAAGATGCTCAATATTATATTAGCATTAGAGTAATGCCAGTTGAAAGCACAATGACAGACCAAGTCCTATGACATACCTAGTATCACTGCTAAAACAAACAAACAAAATGAACGGACAAAACCAAGTGCTAGCAAGGATTCAGAACAGATAGATATTTCATACATTGCTAGTGCAAATGGAAAATATACAGCCATTCAGGAAAACTGATTGGTGGCTTTAGATAAACTTAAAATTATACTTACCATTTGAGTCAACAGTTCCATTCCTTATTATTTACCCTGGAGATACAAAAACTTAGGTTTGGAAACCTGTACATGAATGTTTATAGCAACTCTATTAATAATCACTAAAAATTAAAAACAGTCCAAATGTATCTCAATGGATAAGTGCATCATACCAACTCTGATCCATAGATATATCCATACAATAGAATACTGCTTAGTTACAAAAAAAATCATTAACACATGCAACAATATGGATGAATCTCAAAGGCAGTTTGTGTTGAATGAAGGAAGCCAGTCTCAAACAGTTACATACTATATGATTTTACTTAATAACATTCTGGGAAAGAGAAATCTATAAAGACAGGGACAAGATCAGTAGTTACTGGGTTGAGTAGTGGAGAGACGGTTTAACTAGTTACTGGGTTGACTAATGGAGAGACGGTTTAATTACAAAAAAAAAAAGCAGAAGAAAAAGTTTTGTGGTATAATGGAACTAGTCTGTATTTTGATTGTGGTGTTATATCAATATAAATGCATTAAAATACAATTGTGCACCCAAAAAAATCCTTTTCACAGTATTTAATTTAAAAATATAGAGGCCATAAACATTCAATTGTTAGAAAAATTAAATTCAATATATTCTTCTGATAAGTTTTATTCTTTCTCTTTTCTCATGCACTACTTTAAAAAAGAAATATAATACACAGTGTTTTAACACATCCAAATTTTTCATCAGTGAGAAAATGAATGAATGTATGTTGTGCATATATATGTACAATAAAGAAAATTTTGGTAACTTCTCCCCAGTTCTCGTGACCATTTTCTGCACCATTAGGTACTCAAAGAAGTGTAGCTAAGCCTAGTGCCTAATTTTACGGTTCAAGCACACATCCTTCAAGCTCTGAAATCACTTTTTAAATAGTACAATATTATATTAGTTCTTTCTTGCACTGTTATAAAGAAATACCTTAGACTGGGTAATTTATAAAGAAAAGAGGTTTAATTGGCTCACAGTTCTGCAGGCTGTACAGGAAGCATTGTGGCTTCTGCTTCTGCGGAGGCTGGAGGAAGCTTCCAATCATGGTGAAAGGCAAAGCGGGGAGCAAGGCACTTCAGAAGGAAGAGGCTGGAGCAGAAGGAAGAGAGAGATGGGAGAAGATGCTACACACTTTTAAACAACCAGATCTCATGAGAACTCACTCACTATCAGGAGAACAGCACTAAGCAGGATGGTATTAAATCATTCGTGAGAAACCGCCCCCATGAACCAATCACCTCCCACCAGGTCTCACCGCCAACATTGAAGATTATAATTCTACATGAGATTTGGGCGAGGACCCAGATCAAAACCATATCAAAGGGTCTTAAATTCATCTAGATTAGGAAAATCTTCACTCTTCCTGAATTTCAAAAAGTTTTTCAAAATAATTCAGTCATTATTTCTTTCCTTATGTTTAGTTTGAACTCTTACAAAATGCCATTTAATTTTTCCTTCAGTTTGAATTTTATTTTTTTACTTTTTTTGAGATGGAGTCTCACTCTCTTGCCCAGGCTGGAGTACAGTGGTGCGATCTCAGCTCACTGCAACCTCTGCCTCCCGGGTTCAGGTGATTCTCCTGCCTCAGCCTCCCAAGTAGTTGGGATTACGTGCCCGTGCCACCAGTCCTGGCTAATTTTTGTATTTTTATTAGAGACAGGGTTGGCCAGGCTGGTCTCATCTTCTGACCTCAGGTCATCTACCTGCCTCGGCCTTCCAAAGTGCTGGCATTACAGGCGTGAGGCACCATGCCTGGCCCAGTTTGAATTTTAAATGTAAGGATGTTTTCCTAACAAAATGTCTTATGTACCATACTCTGTATGAATGCATTGTTAATAAAAAGAGGACTTGATACCAGCTCTTTGAGATGGGACCCAGAGGACCCCAAGGTTGCTGGTTGTAGCTTTCCTCATTTATAGCAAGATGCTTTCTACTTGGACAAGCTACTTTAAAGTAGAGGTGGCAATTTTGATGTTTTTTTTGTTTGCTTTTACAAACTGTTTAGATCATCTCCAAAGCAATTTTCAGTTTTCCTAAAAATAACAACTTTAGGGAAATTGTGAAATTATGATGCTTTCCTAAAAGGAGATATTCTACATTCCATATCACATCTTTCAGACATGTTTGAAAATTTTGATAAATATGTCATTAACTGATCTGTTAAGTAAAGTTATTTTCCACCCTTCAGGTTTTCCTCTAAGGGGTTTTCAAGATAGTCCATTTAGAGTAAGCAAGTACTTGGCAGGTAAGTCAGGGTGTAATAACGAAGTATTTTTAGCCCAGGAGACTCCCATTGGATCTTACTCAATTTGTTCATCTTGGTTTTCATTGTGACATTTAAAATCAGATCTAATATTTTTTACAAGGCTAATTTATACTGACCTAAGATACAGCTTACCTTTTAATTCTTGCATTGTTAGACTCAGACATTACATATACACATATATAGTCCAAGTGTTTTTAAAACTTCAATAACAGCAATATCAGCTTAATCATTCATTTTAAATAGTCATTTCTCATTTGTTAAAAAAATTAGTCCTTCTCAGATAATTTTTAAAATATGCTTAGTTTTGTAAACAAGACACTTTGTCCTTGCCATGCAAATGGAAAGATTGTATGAAGGAGTGCATGGGTGTGAACTTTGGCAGAATTAGGTTCAAACCTTTGGGTGGATTACTTAATTCTGAACCTCTGTTTTCTCATCTCTCAAATGGAGACAATAATATTTGTCTTGTAGGGATGTTAAAGTTCTAGAAATAGTATAAGAAAATGAATCAGTCAGTGGCTGGCAGTAGTTATTGGCCCACAATTAATGGCAATAATTTGAAATCAGTAACTTCTACAACCCACAGATTTAATTTTTTTTTCCCCTGAAAGATAACTCAGCTCTCTTAACAGGTATTCTTTCTTTGGTCTAGCCTCGAAGAAAAATTTGTTTATGCAATGTATATTTACTTCAGAGATTATATTCCTTAAAAAATAATAATTGCTATTTATAAAAACATCCTTAAAACTTCTAGATATTTTTACTATTAAATTAAAAATGATTAATATCAGATTTTAAAATTGTAATGGCTATCAACATTTCAAGGAAAACTTTTTCTTCCACTTTTCTTTTAAACATTGGATTTCTTTTCATTGTAAACATGATACTTTTGTTATCAAGTATGTTTTTCCTTATGGTATATAAAATTATGTATATTATATGGTATATATGTATAGATTAATTTTAGTTTTTAATTTGAAATTTTCTAAGATTTCTGCTAGTCTATGCCTTGGTTTTCCTTAGAGAAAACTAAGCCAGCACTTGTGTTTTTAATTTAAAATTTGCACTCATTCTTCACATTCAAAAATAACTGGCATTTGTGCTTCTGTTATAATTAATTATACACATTAATTGTCATAATGTAGTATTTGTAATCAAAATGTGCATATTAAATTTAGTCAATGATATTACCTAGTATGAGTGTTTTACTCTTCTCAAAAAGTTTTTTTTCTTCAAATTAGGTGAAATTTTGCTCTTGAGTGATCAATAGTTGAGAAGTCATTATTTAAAAATCTATACATTTTCTGGTATTTCTTTAAAGAAAGTAAGTCAAGGAAAAGCTTCTATTTCAGAGTCAAAGGATTTGTAATCATTTATTTGTTGTTGAAGGAATTTATTTGCATCTTTCATACTCTACCACAAGGTGGAGTATTGCTTTAAATATGTTCCTAACTAGACTAATTCTATTATGTAGGTAAACAGTGAAATAAAATTTTCGTGAATGTTAACAAAACTTTGAGCAGTAAAATTTTGATCACTAAAGGATTCACCTGATTACTACTAAGGTATTTTATGACATAAGTCTTGAAATGATATTTAATTTTCATATATCTTTTTTCTCAAAGGCAGGAGTGCCATAGCCTACTGTTTAGATAATTTACTTCTATTTTTGTATATATGCATTAATTGTGATAATGTAGTCTGTGCTGAAGAATATTCATTGAATTCCATTACATCGTTTTGAAATGACGGCTGTGCTACTGAATTGCATTAGAATCCTCAGCTGAAAACTTACTAGACCAAATTTTTTATTGACACTACATAATTTCTAGCTGAGGTACAGTCAAAGGAAATCCTTCAATTACTTGATGCTGCTTTTAATTCAGAGCCAGCACAGATGATCTCCCCAGAAGCTAAGGCTACTTGCAGGAATTTTTTTGGATTTAACAGTCATGAGATTACATCTTTCTGACATCTCTCTGCCTTACCACTCTTGTTTGTAACTCTACAGGCTAATGGCAGGGGCTAGGATAGGTAGCAACATACATATAACAGAAGCACAAATGCCAGTTATTTCTGAATGTAAAGAATGCATGCTTAAATAGTATCCAGTGGCTCACCTCTCAGACCTCTATGAGAAGACAAATGAAATGTTTGAAGTGCTGCACATGACTTAGGCCAAAATGTCTCATATTCTCATTCAGACATATCTATTTTTTAAAAAAATTTCAACTTTTGAACATTGGATGAAGCAAGTAAAAAAGAAAAAGAGGACTTTTTCTAGCTCCTCAGCCCACCCCCAGCATATATATAAAGCTAAGATTAAGACAGTAAAAAGACAGATTCTAATTTGGAAAGGTAAGGATGACATTTAAAGCCACTATTTCAAAATCAAAGAGATGTTTAATTTTTCTTTTTATAATTGCTGAATAGTAAGACACCAAACATTTTATGTTTAGACCAAATTATATTTTTTCATTGACGTGCAGTTCATATAACATACAGTTAACCATTTTAAGGTATACAATGCAGTGGCATTCAGTGCATTCAAAATGTTTTGCAACTACTTCCTCCTTCATTTTCAAAAATTACCACCTCAAAAAACACGTTGTAGCCATTACATGATCACTCAATTTTCTCTGCTTTCTCTGTCTCCTGGCAACCAGTAATCCGCTTTCTGTCTGCATGAATTTGCCTCTTCTGTATATTTCATTAAAAAGACATAATATATAACCTTTAGTATCTGGCTTCTTTCATTTAGCATAATGTTTTCAAGGTTCACGCATGTTGTGGCATGTGCCAGAATTTCATTCCTTTTATAAGGCTGAATAATATTCCATTGTATGTATATTACCACATTGTGTTTATATTCATCTGCTAATGGACATTTCGCTTGCTTCCACCTTTTCTGTATTGTAAATAATGCTGCAATGAACATTGGCAAAGAACCTGTGTCCTAGAAGTGGATTTGCTAGATCATATAGCAATGTTATATTTAGATTTTTGAGGAACAGCCAAACTATTTTGTACAATGGTTGCTTCATTTTACATTTCTACCAACAATATATGAGGATCCCAATATCTCTGTATCCTTGTCAATGCCTATCTTCTGTTAGAAAAAATTATATTGTTGGGGGCCGCACCGGGGGTGGTGGAGAATGAAAGAACACACACAA